>NW_027521526.1:0-75308 GCF_052094955.1 Ictidomys tridecemlineatus
CTAAAATCTCAGCAAACACTTTTTCACCCAATCTTGATGATACTATCACGGAATGATCAGTACCCCAATCCCACTTGGCTCAGAGAATTCCGTTCTTCTAGGTTAAACCGATCGTTTGCTCTGTTTTTCTCCTATACGAATACATGTATTTGGAACTGTAAATCAAACACGGTTTGTGGTAGCTCTTTGAAACTTGACCCAATAAAGCAGTTTCAAGTTCTATCAATATGATTTGTTTGCTGTTGATGTAGCCCTAAGCAGAGACTGGCGAGAATCACTTTCATGGAAAGGGGTTGCCAAGCTTCCAAAAAACTACGAGTTTCCTGAAATCTCAGCAAGCACTTTTCACGCAATCTTGATGATACTTTCAAGGAATGATCAGTACACCAATCCCACTTGGCTCACACCAAATTTCGTTCTTCTAGGTTAAACCGTTCGTTTTCAGAGCAAGTAACCGTTTTCATTTTGAGGTTTCACTGTTTCTCCTATACGGATACATGTATTTGGAACTCTAAATCAAACACGGTTTGTGCTAGCTCTTTGAAACTTGACCCAATAAAGAAGTTTCAAGTTCTGTCTCTTTGGTTTGTTTGCTGTTGATGTAGCCCTAAGCAGAGACTGGCGAGAATCACTTTCATGGAAAGGGGTTGCCAAGCTTCCAAACAACTACGAGTTGCCTGAAATCTCAGCAAACACTTTTTCACCCAATCTTGATGATACTTTCAGGGAATGATCAGTACACCAATCCCACTTGGCTCACCAAATTTCGTTCTTCTAGGATAAACCGTTCGTTTGCAGTAACCGTTTTCATTTTGAGATTTCACTCGGTTTTCTCCCATAGGGATACATGTATTTGGAACTCTAAAACAAACACAGTTTGTGCTAGCTTTATGAAACTTGACCCAATAAAGCAGTTTCAATTTCTATCTATATGGTTTGTTTGCTGTTGATGTAGCCCTAAGCAGAGACTGGCTAGAATCACTTTCATTGAAAGGGGTTAGCAAGCTTCCAAAAAACGACGAGTTGCCTGAAATCTCAGCAAACACTTTTTCACCCAATCTAGATGATACTTTCACGGAATGATCAGTACACCAATCCCACTTGGCTCACCAAATTTCGTTCTTCTAGGTTAAACCGTTCGTTTGCAGTAACCGTTTTCATTTTGAGGTTTCACTCTGTTTTCTCCTATACGGATACATGTATTTGGAACTCTAAATCAAACACGGTTTTTGCTAGCTCTTTGAAGCATGACCCAATGAAGCAGTTTCAAGTTCTGTCTCTTTGGTTTGTTTGCTGTTGATGTAGCCCTAAGCAGAGACTGGCGAGAATCACTTTCATGGAAAGGGGTTTCCAAGCCTCCAAAAAACTACGAGTTGCCTGAAATCTCAGCAAACAATTTTTCACACAATCGTCCTGATACTTTCACGGAATGATTAGTACACCAATCCGACTTGGCTCACCAAATTTCGTTCTTCTAGGTTAAACCGTTCGTTTGCAGTAACCATTTTCATTTTGAGGTTTCACTCTGTTTTCTCCTATACGGATACATGTATTTGGAACTCTAAATCAAACACGGTTTGTGCTAGCTCTTTGAAACCTGACCCAATGAAGCAGTTTCAAGTTCTATCTCTGTAATTTGTTTGCTGTTGATGTAGCCCAAAGCACAGACTGGCGAGAATCACTTTCATGGAAAGGGGTTGCCAAGCTTCCAAAAAACTACGAGTTGCCTAAAATCTCAGCAAACACTTTTTCACCCAATCTTGATGATACTTTCACGGAATGATCAGTACCCCAATCCCACTTGGCTCAGAGAATTTCGTTCTTCTAGGTTAAACCGATCGTTTGCAGTAACCATTTTAATTTTGAGGTTTCACTCTGATTTCTCCTATACGAATACATGTATTTGGAACTGTAAATCAAACACGGTTTGTGGTAGCTCTTTGAAACTTGACCCAATAAAGCAGTTTCAAGTTCTGTCTCTATGGTTTGTTTGCTGTTGATGTAGCCCAAAGCAGAGACTGGCGAGAATCACTTTCATGGAAAGGGGTTGCCAAGCTTTCAAGAAACTACGAGTTGCCTGAAATCACAGCAAACACTTTTTCACCAAATCTTGCTGATAATTTCAGGGAATGATCAGGACACCAATCTCACTTGGCTCACCAAATTTCGTTCTTCTAAGTTCAACCGTTCGTTGGCAGTAACCGTTTTCATTTTGAGGTTTCACTCTGTATTCTCCTACAGGGATACATATATTTGGAACTGTAAATCAAACACGGTTTGTGCTAGCTCTTTGAAACTTGACCCAATAAAGCAGTTTCAAGTTCTATGTTTATGGTTTTTTTGCTGTTTATGTAGCCCTAAGCAGAGACTGGCGAGAATAACTTTCATGGAAAGGGGTTACCAAGCTTCCAAAAAACTACGAGTTGCCTGAAATCTCAGCAAACACTTTTTCACCCAATCTTAATGATACTTTCACGGAATGATCAGTACACCGTTCCCACTTGGCTCACCAAATTTCGTTCTTCTAGGTTAAACCGTTCGTTTGCAGTAACCCTTTCATTTTGAGATTTCACTCTGTTTTCTCCTATACGGATACATGTTTTTGGAACTCTAAAAAAACACGGTTTGTGCTAGCTCTTTGAAACTATCCCAATAAAGCAGTTTCAAGGTCTATCTCTATGGTTTGTTTGCTGTTGATGTAGCCCTAAGCAGAGACTGGCGAGAATAACTTTCATGGAAAGGGTTTGCCAAGCTTCCAAAAAACTATTAGTTTCCTGAAATCTCAGCAAACACTTTTTCACCCAATCTTGATGATACTTTCACGGAATGATCAGTACCCCAATCCCACTTGGCTCAGAGAATTTCGTTCTTCTAGGTTAAACTGTTCGTTTGCAGTAACCATTTTAATTTTGAGGTTTCACTCTGTTTTCTCCTATACGAATACATGTATTTGGAACTGTAAATCAAACACGGTTTGTGCTAGCTCTTTGAAACTTGACCCAATAAAGCAGTTTCAAGTTCTGTCTCTATGGTTTGTTTGCTGTTGATGTAGCCCTAAGCAGAGACTGGCGAGAATCACTTTCATGGAAAAGGGTTGCCAAGCTTCCAAAAAACTACGAGTTGCCTGAAATCTCAGCAAACACTTTTTCACCCAATCTTGCTGATACTTTCAGGGAATGATCAAGACACCAATCCCACTTGGCTCACCAAATTTCATTCTTCTAAGTTCAACCGTTCGTTGGCAGTAACCGTTTTCATTTTGAGGTTTCACTCTGTATTCTCCTACAGGGATACATATATTTGGAACTGTAAATTAAACACGATTTGTGCTAGCTCTTTGAAACTTGACCCAATAAAGCAGTTTCAAGTTCTATGTTTATGGTTTTTTTGCTGTTTATGTAGCCCTAAGCAGAGACTGGCGAGAATCACTTTCATGGAAAAAGGTTGCCAAGCTTCCAGAAAACTACGAGTTGCCTGAAATCTCAGCAAACACTTTTTCATCCAATCTTGATAATACTTTCAGGGAATGATCAGTACACCAATCCCACTTGGCCCACCAAATTTCGTTATTCTAGGTTAAACCGTTCGTTTGCAGTAACCGTTTCATTTTGAGGTTTCACTCTGTTTTCTCCTATAGGGATACATGTATTTTGAACACTAAATCAAACACGGTTTGTGCTAGCTCTTTGAAACTTGACCCAATAAACCAGTTTCAAGTTTTATCTCTATGGTTTGTTTGCTGTTGATGTAGCCCTAAGCAGAGACTGGCGAGAATCACTTTCATGGAAAGGGGTTGCCAAGCTTCCAAAAAACTACGAGTTGCCTGAAATCTCAGGAAACACTTTTTCACCCAATCTTGATGATACTTTCAGGGAATGATCAGTACACCAATCCCACTTGGCTCACCAAATTTCGTTCTTCTAGGTTAAACCGTTCGTTTGCAGTAACCGTTTTCATTTTGAGGTTTCACTCTGTTTTCTCCTATACGGATACATGTATTTGGAACTCTAAATCAAACACGGTTTGTGCTAGCTCTTTGAAACTTGACCCAATAAAGCAGTTTCAAGTTCTGTCTCTATGGTTTGTTTGCTGTTGATGTAGCCCTAAGCAGAGACTGGCGAGAATCACTTTCATGGAAAGGGGTTGCCAAGTTTCCAAAAAACTACGAGTTGCCTGATATCTCAGCAAACACTTTTTCACCCAATCTTGCTGATACTTTCAGGGAATGATCAGTACACCAATCCCACTTGGCTCACCAAATTTCGTTCTTCCAGGTTAAACCGTTCGTTTACAGTAACCGTTTTCATTTTGAGGTTTCACTCTGATTTCTCCTATCAGATACATGTATTTGGAACTCTAAATCAAACACGGTTTGTGCTAGCTCTTTGAAACTTGACCAAATAAAGCAGTTTCAAGCTCTATCTATATGGTTTGTTTGCTGTTGATGTAGCCCTAAGCAGAGACTGGCGAGAATCACTTTCATAGAAAGGGGTTGCCAAGCTTCCAAAAAACTACGAGTTGCCTGAAATCTCAGAAAACACTTTTTCACCCAATCGTCCTGATACTTTCAAGGAATGATCAGTACACCAATCCCACTTGGCTCACCAAATTTCGTTCTTCTAAGTTCAACCGTTCGTTGGCAGTAACCGTTTTCATTTTGAGGTTTCACTCTGTTTTCTCCTATAGGGATACATATATTTGGAACTCTAAATCAAACACGGTTTGTGCTAGCTCTTTGAAACTTGACCCAATAAAGCAGTTTCAAGTTTTATCTCTATGGTTTGTTTGCTGTTGATGTAGCCCTAAGCAGAGACTGGCGAGAATAACTTTCATGGAAAGGGTTTGCCAAGCTTCCAAAAAACTATTAGTTTCCTGAAATCTCAGCAAACACTTTTTCACCCAAACTAGATGATACTTTCACGGAATGATCAGTACACCAATCCCACTTGGCTCACCAAATTTCGTTCTTCTACGTTAAACCGTTCGTTTGCAGTAACCGTTTTCATTTTGAGGTTTAACTCTGTTTTCTCCTATACGGATACATGTATTTGGAACTCTAAATCAAACACGGTTTGTGCTAGCTCTTTGAAACTTGACCCAATAAAGCAGTTTCAAGTTCTATCAATATGATTTGTTTGCTGTTGATGTAGCCCTAAGCAGAGACTGGCGAGAATCACTTTCATGGAAAGGGGTTGCCAAGCTTCCAAAAAACTACGAGTTGCCTGAAATCTCAGCAAACACTTTTTCACCCAATCTTGATGATACTTTCACGGAATGATCAGTACACTGATACCACTTGGCTCACCAAATTTCGTTCTTCTAGGTTAAACCGATCGTTTGCAGTAACCGTTTTCTTTTTGAGGTTTCACTCTGTTTTCTCCTATACGGATACATGTATTTGGAACTCTAAATCAAACACGGTTTGTGCTAGCTCTTTGAAACTTGACCCAATAAAGCAGATTCAAGTTCTATCTCTATGGTTTGTTTGCTGTTGATGTAGCCCTAAGCAGAGATTGGCGAGAATCACTTTCATGGAAAGGGGTTGCCAAACTTTCAAGAAACTACGAGTTGCCTGAAATCACAGCAAACACTTTTTCACCAAATCTTGCTGATACTTTCAGGGAATAATCAGGACACCAATCTCATTGGCTCACCAAATTTCCTTCTTCTAAGTTCAACCGTTCGTTTGCAGTAACCATTTTCATTTTGAGGTTTCACTCTGTTTTCTCCTATACGGATACATGTTTTTGGAACTCTAAATCAAACACGGTTTGTGCTAGCTCTTTGAAACTATCCCAATAAAGCAGTTTCAAGGTCTATCTCTATGGTTTGTTTGCTGTTGATGTAGACCTAAGCAGAGACTGGCGAGAATCACTTTCATGGAAAAGGGTTGCCAAGCTTCCAAAAAACTACGAGTTGCCTGAAATCTCAGCAAACACTTTTTCACCCAATCTTGATGATACTTTCACGGAATGATCAGTACACCAATCCCACTTGGCTCACCAAATTTCGTTCTTTTAGGTTAAACCGTTCGTTTGCAGTAACCGTTTTCATTTTGAGGTTTCACTCTGTTTTCTCCCATACGGATACATGTATTTGAAACTCCAAATCAAACACGGTTTGTGCTAGCTCTTTGAAACTTGACCCAATAAAGAAGTTTCAAGTTCTATCTCTATGGTTTTTTTGCTGTTGATGTAGCCCTGAGCAGAGACTGGCGAGAATCACTTTCATGGAAAGGGGTTGCCAAGCTTCCAAAAAACTACGAGTTGCCTGAAATCTCAGCAAACACTTTTTCACCCAATCTTGCTGATACTTTCAGGGAATGATCAGTACACCAATCCCACTTGGCTCACCAAATTTCGTTCTTCCAGGTTAAACCGTTCGTTTACAGTAACCGTTTTCATTTTGAGGTTTCACTCTGATTTCTCCTATCAGATACATGTATTTGGAACTCTAAATCAAACACGGTTTGTGCTAGCTCTTTGAAACTTGACCAAATAAAGCAGTTTCAAGCTCTATCTATATGGTTTGTTTGCTGTTGATGTAGCCCTAAGCAGAGACTGGCGAGAATCACTTTCATAGAAAGGGGTTGCCAAGCTTCCAAAAAACTACGAGTTGCCTGAAATCTCAGAAAACACTTTTTCACCCAATCGTCCTGATACTTTCACGGAATGATCAGTACACCAATCCCACTTGGCTCACCAAATTTCGTTCTTCTACGTTCAACCGTTCGTTGGCAGTAACCGTTTTCATTTTGAGGTTTCACTCTGTTTTCTCCTATAGGGATACATATATTTGGAACTCTAAATCAAACACGGTTTGTGCTAGCTCTTTGAAACTTGACCCAATAAAGCAGTTTCAAGTTTTATCTCTATGGTTTGTTTGCTGTTGATGTAGCCCTAAGCAGAGACTGGCGAGAATAACTTTCATGGAAAGGGTTTGCCAAGCTTCCAAAAAACTATTAGTTTCCTGAAATCTCAGCAAATACTTTTTCACAAACTAGATGATACTTTCACGGAATGATCAGTACACCAATCCCACTTGGCTCACCAAATTTCGTTTTTCTAGGTTAAACAGTTCGTTTGCAGTAACCGTTTTCATTTTGAGGTTTCACTCTGTTTTCTCCTATACGGATACATGTATTTGAAATTCTAAATCAAACACGGTTTGTGCTAGCTCTTTGAAACTTGACCCAATGAAGCAGTTTCAAGTTCTATCTCTGTAATTTGTTTGCTGTTGATGTAGCCCTAAGCACAGACTGGCGAGAATCACTTTCATGGAAAGGGGTTGCCAAGCTTCCAAAAAACTACGAGTTGCCTGAAATCTCAGCAAACACTTTTTCACCCAATCCTGATGATACATTCACGGAATGATCAGTACCCCAATCCCACTTGGCTCAGAGAATTTCGTTCTTCTAGGTTAAACTGTTCGTTTGCAGTAACCATTTTAATTTTGAGGTTTCACTCTGTTTTCTCCTATAAGAATACATGTATTTGGAACTGTAAATCAAACACGGTTTGTGCTAGCTCTTTGAAACTTGACCCAATAAAGCAGTTTCAAGTTCTGTCTCTATGGTTTGTTTGCTGTTGATGTAGCCCTAAGCAGAGACTGGCGAGAATCACTTTCATGGAAAGGGGTTGCCAAGCTTACAAAAAACTACGAGTTGCCTGAAATCTCAGCAAACACTTTTTCACCCAATCTTGCTGATACTTTCAGGGAATGATCAGTACACCAATCCCACTTGGCTCACCAAATTTCGTTCTTCCAGGTTAAACCGTTCGTTTACAGTAACCGTTTTCATTTTGAGGTTTCACTCTGATTTCTCCTATCAGATACATGTATTTGGAACTCTAAATCAAACACGGTTTGTGCTAGCTCTTTGAAACTTGACCAAATAAAGCAGTTTCAAGCTCTATCTATATGGTTTGTTTGCTGTTGATGTAGCCCTAAGCAGAGACTGGCGAGAATCACTTTCATAGAAAGGGGTTGCCAAGCTTCCAAAAAACTACGAGTTGCCTGAAATCTCAGAAAACACTTTTTCACCCAATCGTCCTGATACTTTCAAGGAATGATCAGTACACCAATCCCACTTGGCTCACCAAATTTCGTTCTTCTAAGTTCAACCGTTCGTTGGCAGTAACCGTTTTCATTTTGAGGTTTCACTCTGTTTTCTCCTATAGGGATACATATATTTGGAACTCTAAATCAAACACGGTTTGTGCTAGCTCTTTGAAACTTGACCCAATAAAGCAGTTTCAAGTTTTATCTCTATGGTTTGTTTGCTGTTGATGTAGCCCTAAGCAGAGACTGGCGAGAATAACTTTCATGGAAAGGGTTTGCCAAGCTTCCAAAAAACTATTAGTTTCCTGAAATCTCAGCAAATACTTTTTCACCCAAACTAGATGATACTTTCACGGAATGATCAGTACACCAATCCCACTTGGCTCACCAAATTTCGTTCTTCTAGGTTAAACAGTTCGTTTGCAGTAACCGTTTTCATTTTGAGGTTTCACTCTGTTTTCTCCTATACGGATACATGTATTTGAAATTCTAAATCAAACACGGTTTGTGCTAGCTCTTTGAAACTTGACCCAATGAAGCAGTTTCAAGTTCTATCTCTGTAATTTGTTTGCTGTTGATGTAGCCCTAAGCACAGACTGGCGAGAATCACTTTCATGGAAAGGGGTTGCCAAGCTTCCAAAAAACTACGAGTTGCCTGAAATCTCAGCAAACACTTTTTCACCCAATCTTGATGATACTTTCCCGGAATGATCAGTACCCCAATCCCACTTGGCTCAGAGAATTTCGTTCTTCTAGGTTAAACTGTTCGTTTGCAGTAACCATTTTAATTTTGAGGTTTCACTCTGTTTTCTCCTATACGAATACATGTATTTGGAACTGTAAATCAAACACGGTTTGTGCTAGCTCTTTGAAACTTGACCCAATAAAGCAGTTTCAAGTTCTGTCTCTATGGTTTGTTTGCTGTTGATGTAGCCCTAAGCAGAGACTGGCGAGAATCACTTTCATGGAAAAGGGTTGCCAAGCTTCCAAAAAACTACGAGTTGCCTGAAATCTCAGCAAACACTTTTTCACCCAATCTTGCTGATACTTTCAGGGAATGATCAAGACACCAATCCCACTTGGCTCACCAAATTTCGTTCTTCTAGGTTAAACTGTTCGTTTGCAGTAACCATTTTAATTTTGAGGTTTCACTCTGTTTTCTCCTATACGAATACATGTATTTGGAACTGTAAATCAAACACGGTTTGTGCTCGCTCTTTGAAACTTGACCCAATAAAGCAGTTTCAAGTTCTATGTTTATGGTTTTTTTGCTGTTTATGTAACCCTAAGCAGAGACTGGCGAGAATAACTTTCATGGAAAGGGGTTACCAAGCTTCCAAAAAACTACGAGTTGCCTGAAATCTCAGCAAACACTTTTTCACCCAATCTTAATGATACTTTCACGGAATGATCAGTGCACCGTTCCCACTTGGCTCACCAAATTTCGTTCTTCTAGGTTAAACCGTTCGTTTGCAGTAACCATTTTCATTTTGAGGTTTCACTCTGTTTTCTCCTATACGGATACATGTTTTTGGAACTCTAAATCAAACACGGTTTGTGCTAGCTCTTTGAAACTATCCCAATAAAGCAGTTTCAAGGTCTATCTCTATGGTTTGTTTGCTGTTGATGTAGCCCTAAGCAGAGACTGGCGAGAATCACTTTCATGGAAAAGGGTTGCCAAGCTTCCAAAAAACTACGAGTTGCCTGAAATCTCAGCAAACACTTTTTCATCCAATCTTGATGATACTTTCAGGGAATGATCAGTACACCAATCCCACTTGGCCCACCAAATTTCGTTATTCTATGTTAAACCGTTCTTTTGCAGTAACCGTTTCATTTTGAGGTTTCACTCTGTTTTCTCCCTTACGGATACATGTATTTGGAACTCTAAATCAAACACGGTTTGTGCTAGCTCTTTGAAACTTGACCCAATAAAGCAGTTTCAAGTTTTATCTCTATGGTTTGTTTGCTGTTGATGTAGCCCTAAGCAGAGACTGGCGAGAATCACTTTCATAGAAAGGGGTTGCCAAGCTTCCAAAAAACTACGAGTTGCCTGAAATCTCAGCAAACACTTTTTCACCCAATCTTGATGATACTTTCACGGAATGATCAGTACACCAATCCCACTTGGCTCACCAAATTTCGTTCTTCTATGTTAAACCGTTCGTTTGCAGTAACCGTTTTCATTTTGAGGTTTAACTCTGTTTTCTCCTATACGGATACATGTATTTGGAACTCTAAATCAAACACGGTTTGTGCTAGCTCTTTGAAACTTGACGCAATAAAGCAGTTTCAAGTTCTATCAATATGATTTGTTTGCTGTTGATGTAGCCCTAAGCAGAGACTGGCGAGAATCACTTTCATGGAAAGGGGTTGCCAAGCTTCCAAAAAACTACGAGTTGCCTGAAATCTCAGCAAACACTTTTTCACCCAATCTTGATGATACTTTCACGGAATGATCAGTACACCAATCCCACTTGGCTCACCAAATTTCGTTCTTCTACGTTAAAGCGGTCGTTTGCAGTAACCGTTTTCATTTTGAGGTTTAACTCTGTTTTCTCCTATACGGATACATGTATTTGGAACTCTAAATCAAACACGGTTTGTGCTAGCTCTTTGAAACTTGACCCAATAAAGCAGATCAAGTTCTATCTTTATGGTTTGTTTGCTGTTGATGTAGCCCTAAGCAGAGACTGGCGAGAATCACTTTCATTGAAAGTAGATGCCAAGCTTCCAAAAAACTTCGAGTTGCCTGAAATCACAGCAAACACTTTTTCACCCAATCTTGATGATGCTTTCAAGGAATGATCAGTACACCAATCCCACTTGGCTCACCAAATTTCGTTCTTTTAGGTTAAACCGTTCGTTTGCAGTAACCGTTTTCATTTTGAGGTTTCACTCTGTTTTCTCCCTTACGGATACATGTATTTGGAACTCTAAATCAAACACGGTTTGTGCTAGCTCTTTGAAACCTGACCCAATGAAGCAGTTTCAAGTTCTATCTCTATGGTTTTTTTGCTGTTGATGTAGCCCTAAGCAGAGACTGGCGAGAATCACCTTCATGGAAAGGGGTTTCTACGCTTCCAAAAAACTACGAGTTGCCTGAAATCTCAGCAAACACTTTTTCACCCAATCTTGATGATACTTTCAGGGAATGATCAGTACACGAATCCCACTTGGCTCACCAAATTTCGTTCTTCTAGTTTAAACCGTTCGTTTGCAGTAACCGTTTTCATTTTGAGGTTTCACTCTGTTTTCTCCTATATGGATACATGTATTTGGAACTCTAAATCAAACACGGTTTGTGCTAGCTCTTTGAAACTTGACCCAATGAAGCAGTTTCAAGTTCTATCTCTATGATTTGTTTGATGTTGATGTAGCCCTAAGCAGAGACTGGCGAGAATCACTTTCATGGAAAGGTGTTTCCAAGCTTCCAAAAAACTACGAGTTGCCTTAAATCTCAGCAAACACTTTTTCACCCAATCTTGATGATACTTTCACTGAATGATCAGTACACCAATCCAACTTGTCTCACCAAATTTCGTTGTTCTAGGTTAAAGCGTTCATTTGCAGAAACCGTTTACATTTTGAGGTTTCACTCTGTTTTCTTCTATACGGATACATGTATTTGGAAATCTAAATCAAACACGGTTTTTGCTAGCTCTTTGAAACTAACCCAATAAAGCAGTTTCAAGGTCTATCTCTATGGTTTGTTTGCTGTTGATGTAGCCCTAAGCAGAGATTGGCGAGAATCACTTTCATGGAAAGGGGTTGCCAAGCTTCCAAAAAACTACGAGTTGCCTGAAATCTCAGCAAACACTTTTTCATCCAATCTTGATGATACTTTCAGGGAATGATCAGTACACCAATCCCACTTAGCCCACCAAGTTTCGTTATTCTAGGTTAAACCGATCGTTTGCAGTAACCGTTTCATTTTGAGGTTTCACTCTGTTTTCTCCTATACGGATACATGTATTTGGAACTCTAAATCAAACACGGTTTGTGCTAGCTCTTAAAAACTTGACCCAATAAAGCAGTTTCAAGTTCTATCTCTATGGTTTGTTTGCTGTTGATGTAGCCCTAAGCAGAGACTGGCGAGAATCACTTTCATTGAAAGTAGATGCCAAGCTTCCAAAAAACTTCGAGTTGCCTGAAATCGCAGCAAACACTTTTTCACCCAATCTTGATGATACTTTCAGGGAATTATCAGTACACCAATCCCACTTGGATCACCAAATTTCGTTCTTTTAGGTTAAACCGTTCGTTTGCAGTAACCGTTTTCATTTTGAGGTTTCACTCTGTTTTCTCCCATATGGATATATGTATTTGGAACTCTAAATCAAACACGGTTTGTGCTAGCTCTTAAATACTTGACAGAATAAAGCAGTTTCAAGTTCTATCTCTATGGTTTGTTTGCTGTTGATGTAGCCCTAAGCAGAGACTGGCGAGAATCACTTTCATGGAAAGGGGTTGCCAAGCTTCCAAAAAACTAGGAGTTGCCTGAAATCTCAGCAAACACTTTTTCACCCAATCTTGATGATACTTTCACGGAATGATCAGTACACCAATCCCACTTGGCTCACCAAATTTCGTTCTTCTACGTTAAACCGTTCGTTTGCAGTAACCGTTTTCATTTTGAGGTTTAACTCTGTTTTCTCCTATAAGGATACATGTATTTGAAACTCTAAATCAAACACGGTTTGTGCTAGCTCTTTGAAACTTGACCCAATAAAGCAGATCAAGTTCTATCTCTATGGTTTGTTTGCTGTTGATGTAGCCCTAAGCAAAGACTGGCGATAATCACTTTCATTGAAAGTAGATGCCAAGCTTCCAAAAAACTTCGAGTTGCCTGAAATCACAGCAAACACTTTTTCACCCAATCTTGATGATACTTTCAGGGAATGATCAGTACACCAATCCCACTTGGCTCACCAAATTTCGTTCTTCAAGGTTAAACCGTTCGTTTGCATTAACCGTTTTCATTTTGAGGTTTTACTCTGTTTTCTCCCATACGGATACATGTATTTGGAACTCTAAATAAAACACGGTTTGTTCTAGCTCTTTGAAACTTGACCCAATAAAGCAGTTTCAAGTTTTATCTCTATGGTTTGTTCGCTGTTGATGTAGCCCTAAGCAGAGACTGGCGAGAATCACTTTCATGGAAAGGGTTTGCCAAGCTTCCGAAAAACTACGAGTTTCCGAAATCTCAGCAAACACTTTTTCACCCTATGGTCCTGATACTTTCAGGGAATGATCAGTACACCAATCCCACTTGGCTCACCAAATTTCGTTCTTCTAGGTTAAACAGTTGGTTTGCAGTAACCGTTTTCATTTTGAGGTTTCACTCTGTTTTCTCCTATAGGGATACATGTATTTGGAAATCTAAATCAAACACGGTTTGTGCTAGCTCTTTGAAACTTGACCCAATAAAGCAGTTTCAAGTTCTATCTCTATGGTTTGTTTGCTGTTGATGTAGCCCTAGGCAGAGACTGGCGAGAATCACTTTTATGGAAAGGGGTTGCCAAGCTTCCAAAAAACTACGAGTTGCCTAAAATCTCAGCAACCACTTTTTCACCCAATCTTGATGATACTTTCACGGAATGATCAGTACACCAATCCCACTTGGCTCACCAGATTTCGTTCTTCTAGGTTAAACCGTTCGTTTGCAGTAACCGTTTTCATTTTGAGGTTTCACAATGTTTTGTCCTATACGGATACATGTATTTGGAACTCTAAATCAAACACGGTTTGTGCTAGCTCTTTGAAACTTGACCCAATAAAGCAGTTTCAAGTTCTATCTCTATGGTTTGTTTGCTATTGTTGTAGCCCTAAGCAGAGAGTGGCGAGAATCACTTTCATGGAAAGGGGTTGCCAAGCTTCCAAAAACTACGAGTTGCCTGAAATCTCAGCAAACACTTTTTCACCCAATCTTGATGATACTTTCAGGGAATGATAAGTACACCAATCCCACTTGGCTCACCAAATTTAGTTCCTCTAGGTTAAACCGTTCGTTTGCAGTAACCGTTTACATTTTGAGGTTTCACTCTTTTTTCTCCTATATGGATACATGTATTTGGAACTCTAAATCAAAAACGGTTTTTGCTAGCTCTTTGAAACTTGACCCAATAAAACAGATTCAAGTTCTATCTCTATGGTTTGTTTGCTGTTGATGTAGCCCTAAGCAGAGACTGGCGAGAATCACTTTCATGGAAAGGGGTTTCCAAGCTTCCAAAAAACTACGAGTTTCCTGAAATCTCAGCAAACACCTTTTCACCCAATCTTGATGATACTATCAGGGAATGATCAGAACACCAATTCCACTTGGCTCAGCAAATTTCGTTCTTCTAGGTTAAACCGTTCGTTTGCAGAAACCGTTTTCATTTTGAGGTTTCACTCTGTTTTCTCTTATATGATTACATGTATTTGGAACTCTAAATCAAACATGGTTTGGGCTAGCTCTTTAAAACTTGACCCAATAAAGCAATTTCAAGTTCTATATCTATCGTTTATTTGCTGTTGATATAGCCCTAAGCAGAGACTGGCGAGAATCAATTTCATGGAAAGGGGTTGCCAAGCTTGCAAAAAACTACGAGTTGTCTGAAATCTCAGCAAAAACTTTTTCATTTAATCTTGATGATACTTTCATGGAATGATCAGTACACCAATCCAACTTGGCTCACCAAATTTCGTTCTTCTAGGTTAATCCGTTCTTTTGCAGTACCCGTTTTCATTTTGTGGTTTCACTCTGTTTTCTCCTATACAGATACATGTATTTGGAACTCTAAATCAAGCACGGTTTGTGCTAGCTCTTTGAAACTTGACCCAATAAAGCAGTTTCAAGTTCTGTCTCTATGGTTTGTTTGCTGTTGATGTAGCCCTAAGCAGAGACTGGCGAGAATCACTTTCATGGAAAGGGGTTGCCAAGCTTCCAAGAAACTACGAGTTGCCTGAAATCTCAGCCAAAACTTTTTAATCCAATCTTGATGATACTTTCAGGGAATGATCAGTACACCAATACCACTTGGCTCACCAAATTTCGTTTTTCTAGGTTAAACCGTTCGTTTGCAGTAACCGTTTTCATTTTGAGGTTTCACTCTGTTTTCTCCTATTCGGATACATGTATTTGGAAGTCTAAATCAAACACGGTTTGTGCTAGCTCTTTGAAACTTGACCCTATAAAGTAGTTTCAAGTTCTATCTCTATGGTTTGTTTGCTGTTGATGTAGACCTTAGCAGAGACTGGCAAGAATCACTTCCAGGGAAAGGGGTTGCCAAGCTTCCAAAAAACTACGAGTTGCCTGAAATCTCAGCAAACAATTTTTCACCCAATCTTGATGATACTTTCAGGGAATGATCAGTACATCAATCCCACTTGGCTCACCAAATTTCTTTCTTCTAGGTTAAACCGTTCGTTTGCAGTAACCGTTTTCATTTTGAGGTTTCACTCTGTTTTATGCTATACAAACACATGTATTTGGAACTCTAAATCAAACACGGTTTGTGCTAGCTCTTTGAAACTTGACCCAATAAAGCAGTTTCAAGTTCTATCTCTATGGTTTGTTTGCTGTTGATGTAGCCCTAAGCAGAGACTGGTGAGAATCACTTTCATGGAAAGGGGTTGCCAAGCTTCCAAAAAACTACGAGTTGCCTGAAATCTCAGCAAACACTTTTTCACCCAATCTTAATGATACTTTCACGGAATGATCAGTACACCAATCCCACTTGGCTCACCAAATTTCGTTCTTCTAGGTTAAACCGTTCGTTTGCAGTAACCGTTTTTATTTTGAGGTTTCACTCTGTTTTCTCCTATAAGGATACATGTATTTGGAACTCTAAATCAAACACGGTTTGTGCTCGCTCTTTGAAACCTGACCCAATGAAGCAGTTTCAAGTTCTATCTCTATGGTTTTTTTGCTGTTGATGTAGCCCTAAGCAGAGACTGGCGAGAATCACCTTCATGGAAAGGGGTTTCTACGCTTCCAAAAAACTACGAGTTGCCTGAAATCTCAGGAAACACTTTTTCACCCAATCTTGATGATACTTTCAGGGAATGATCAGTACACGAATCCCACTTGGCTCACCAAATTTCGTTCTTCTAGGTTAAACCGTTCGTTTGCAGTAACCGTTTTCATTTTGAGGTTTCACTCTGTTTTCTCCTATATGGATATATGTATTTGGAACTCTAAATCAAACATGGTTTGTGCTAGCTCTTTGAAACTTGACCCAATGAAGCAGTTTCAAGTTCTATCTCTATGATTTGTTTGATGTTGATGTAGCCCTAAGCAGAGACTGGCGAGAATCACTTTCATGGAAAGGTGTTTCCAAGCTTCCAAAAAACTACGAGTTGCCTTAAATCTCAGCAAACACTTTTTCACCCAATCTTGATGATACTTTCACTGAATGATCAGTACACCAATCCAACTTGGCTCACCAAATTTCGTTGTTCTAGGTTAAAGCGTTCATTTGCAGAAACCGTTTACATTTTGAGGTTTCACTCTGTTTTCTTCTATACGGATACATGTATTTGGAACTCTAAATCAAACACGGTTTTTGCTAGCTCTTTGAAACTAACCCAATAAAGCAGTTTCAAGGTCTATCTCTATGGTTTGTTTGCTGTTGATGTAGCCCTAAGCAGAGATTGGCGAGAATCACTTTCATGGAAAGGGGTTGCCAAGCTTCCAAAAAACTACGAGTTGCCTGAAATCTCAGCAAACACTTTTTCATCCAATCTTGATGATACTTTCAGGGAATGATCAGTACACCAATCCCACTTAGCCCACCAAGTTTCGTTATTCTAGGTTAAACCGTTCGTTTGCAGTAACCGTTTCATTTTGAGGTTTCACTCTGTTTTCTCCTATACGAATACATGTATTTGGAACTCTAAATCAAACACGGTTTGTGCTAGCTCTTAAAAACTTGACCCAATAAAGCAGTTTCAAGTTCTATCTCTATGGTTTGTTTGCTGTTGATGTAGCCCTAAGCAGCGACTGTCGAGAATCACTTTCATGGAAAGGGGTTGCCAAGCTTACAAAAAACTACGAGTTGCCTGAAATCTCAGCAAACACTTTTTCACCCAATCTTGATGATACTTTCACGGAATGATCAGTACACCAATCCCACTTGGCTCACCAAATTTCGTTCTTCTACGTTAAACCGTTCGTTTGCAGTAACCGTTTTCATTTTGAGGTTTAACTCTGTTTTCTCCTATACGGATACATGTATTTGGAACTCTAAATCAAACACGGTTTGTGCTAGCTCTTTGAAACTTGACCCAATAAAGCAGATCAAGTTCTATCTCTATGGTTTGTTTGCTGTTGATGTAGCCCTAAGCAGAGACTGGCGAGAATCACTTTCATTGAAAGTAGATGCCAAGCTTCCAAAAAACTTCGAGTTGCCTGAAATCGCAGCAAACACTTTTTCACCCTATCTTGATGATACTTTCAGGGAATTATCAGTACACCAATCCCACTTGGCTCACCAAATTTCGTTCTTTTAGGTTAAACCGTTCGTTTGCAGTAACCGTTTTCATTTTAAGGTTTCACTCTGTTTTCTCCCATATGGATATATGTATTTGGAACTCTAAATCAAACACGGTTTGTGCTAGCTCTTAAATACTTGACCCAATAAAGCAGTTTCAAGTTCTATCTCTATGGTTTGTTTGCTGTTGATGTAGCCCTAAGCAGAGACTGGCGAGAATCACTTTCATGGAAAGGGGTTTCCAAGCTTCCAAAAAACTACGAGTTTCCTGAAATCTCAGCAAACACCTTTTCACCCAATCTTGATGATACTATCAGGGAATGATCAGAACACCAATTCCACTTGGCTCAGCAAATTTCGTTCTTCTAGGTTAAACCGTTCGTTTGCAGAAACCGTTTTCATTTTGAGGTTTCACTCTGTTTTCTCTTATATGATTACATGTATTTGGAACTCTAAATCAAACATGGTTTGGGCTAGCTCTTTAAAACTTGACCCAATAAAGCAATTTCAAGTTCTATATCTATCGTTTATTTGCTGTTGATATAGCCCTAAGCAGAGACTGGCGAGAATCAATTTCATGGAAAGGGGTTGCCAAGCTTGCAAAAAACTACGAGTTGTCTGAAATCTCAGCAAAAACTTTTTCATTTAATCTTGATGATACTTTCATGGAATGATCAGTACACCAATCCAACTTGGCTCACCAAATTTCGTTCTTCTAGGTTAATCCGTTCTTTTGCAGTACCCGTTTTCATTTTGTGGTTTCACTCTGTTTTCTCCTATACGGATACATGTATTTGGAACTCTAAATCAAGCACGGTTTGTGCTAGCTCTTTGAAACTTGACCCAATAAAGCAGTTTCAAGTTCTGTCTCTATGGTTTGTTTGCTGTTGATGTAGCCCTAAGCAGAGACTGGCGAGAATCACTTTCATGGAAAGGGGTTGCCAAGCTTCCAAGAAACTACGAGTTGCCTGAAATCTCAGCCAAAACTTTTTAATCCAATCTTGATGATACTTTCAGGGAATGATCAGTACACCAATACCACTTGGCTCACCAAATTTCGTTTTTCTAGGTTAAACCGTTCGTTTGCAGTAACCGTTTTCATTTTGAGGTTTCACTCTGTTTTCTCCTATTCGGATACATGTATTTGGAAGTCTAAATCAAACACGGTTTGTGCTAGCTCTTTGAAACTTGACCCTATAAAGTAGTTTCAAGTTCTATCTCTATGGTTTGTTTGCTGTTGATGTAGACCTTAGCAGAGACTGGCAAGAATCACTTCCAGGGAAAGGGGTTGCCAAGCTTCCAAAAAACTACGAGTTGCCTGAAATCTCAGCAAACAATTTTTCACCCAATCTTGATGATACTTTCAGGGAATGATCAGTACATCAATCCCACTTGGCTCACCAAATTTCTTTCTTCTAGGTTAAACCGTTCGTTTGCAGTAACCGTTTTCATTTTGAGGTTTCACTCTGTTTTATGCTATACAAACACATGTATTTGGAACTCTAAATCAAACACGGTTTGTGCTAGCTCTTTGAAACTTGACCCAATAAAGCAGTTTCAAGTTCTATCTCTATGGTTTGTTTGCTGTTGATGTAGCCCTAAGCAGAGACTGGTGAGAATCACTTTCATGGAAAGGGGTTGCCAAGCTTCCAAAAAACTACGAGTTGCCTGAAATCTCAGCAAACACTTTTTCACCCAATCTTAATGATACTTTCACGGAATGATCAGTACACCAATCCCACTTGGCTCACCAAATTTCGTTCTTCTAGGTTAAACCGTTCGTTTGCAGTAACCGTTTTTATTTTGAGGTTTCACTCTGTTTTCTCCTATAAGGATACATGTATTTGGAACTCTAAATCAAACACGGTTTGTGCTCGCTCTTTGAAACCTGACCCAATGAAGCAGTTTCAAGTTCTATCTCTATGGTTTTTTTGCTGTTGATGTAGCCCTAAGCAGAGACTGGCGAGAATCACCTTCATGGAAAGGGGTTTCTACGCTTCCAAAAAACTACGAGTTGCCTGAAATCTCAGGAAACACTTTTTCACCCAATCTTGATGATACTTTCAGGGAATGATCAGTACACGAATCCCACTTGGCTCACCAAATTTCGTTCTTCTAGGTTAAACCGTTCGTTTGCAGTAACCGTTTTCATTTTGAGGTTTCACTCTGTTTTCTCCTATATGGATATATGTATTTGGAACTCTAAATCAAACATGGTTTGTGCTAGCTCTTTGAAACTTGACCCAATGAAGCAGTTTCAAGTTCTATCTCTATGATTTGTTTGATGTTGATGTAGCCCTAAGCAGAGACTGGCGAGAATCACTTTCATGGAAAGGTGTTTCCAAGCTTCCAAAAAACTACGAGTTGCCTTAAATCTCAGCAAACACTTTTTCACCCAATCTTGATGATACTTTCACTGAATGATCAGTACACCAATCCAACTTGGCTCACCAAATTTCGTTGTTCTAGGTTAAAGCGTTCATTTGCAGAAACCGTTTACATTTTGAGGTTTCACTCTGTTTTCTTCTATACGGATACATGTATTTGGAACTCTAAATCAAACACGGTTTTTGCTAGCTCTTTGAAACTAACCCAATAAAGCAGTTTCAAGGTCTATCTCTATGGTTTGTTTGCTGTTGATGTAGCCCTAAGCAGAGATTGGCGAGAATCACTTTCATGGAAAGGGGTTGCCAAGCTTCCAAAAAACTACGAGTTGCCTGAAATCTCAGCAAACACTTTTTCATCCAATCTTGATGATACTTTCAGGGAATGATCAGTACACCAATCCCACTTAGCCCACCAAGTTTCGTTATTCTAGGTTAAACCGTTCGTTTGCAGTAACCGTTTCATTTTGAGGTTTCACTCTGTTTTCTCCTATACGAATACATGTATTTGGAACTCTAAATCAAACACGGTTTGTGCTAGCTCTTAAAAACTTGACCCAATAAAGCAGTTTCAAGTTCTATCTCTATGGTTTGTTTGCTGTTGATGTAGCCCTAAGCAGCGACTGTCGAGAATCACTTTCATGGAAAGGGGTTGCCAAGCTTACAAAAAACTACGAGTTGCCTGAAATCTCAGCAAACACTTTTTCACCCAATCTTGATGATACTTTCACGGAATGATCAGTACACCAATCCCACTTGGCTCACCAAATTTCGTTCTTCTACGTTAAACCGTTCGTTTGCAGTAACCGTTTTCATTTTGAGGTTTAACTCTGTTTTCTCCTATACGGATACATGTATTTGGAACTCTAAATCAAACACGGTTTGTGCTAGCTCTTTGAAACTTGACCCAATAAAGCAGATCAAGTTCTATCTCTATGGTTTGTTTGCTGTTGATGTAGCCCTAAGCAGAGACTGGCGAGAATCACTTTCATTGAAAGTAGATGCCAAGCTTCCAAAAAACTTCGAGTTGCCTGAAATCGCAGCAAACACTTTTTCACCCTATCTTGATGATACTTTCAGGGAATTATCAGTACACCAATCCCACTTGGCTCACCAAATTTCGTTCTTTTAGGTTAAACCGTTCGTTTGCAGTAACCGTTTTCATTTTAAGGTTTCACTCTGTTTTCTCCCATATGGATATATGTATTTGGAACTCTAAATCAAACACGGTTTGTGCTAGCTCTTAAATACTTGACCCAATAAAGCAGTTTCAAGTTCTATCTCTATGGTTTGTTTGCTGTTGATGTAGCCCTAAGCAGAGACTGGCGAGAATCACTTTCATGGAAAGGGGTTGCCAAGCTTCCAAAAAACTAGGAGTTGCCTGAAATCTCAGCAAACACTTTTCCACCCAATCTTGATGATACTTTCACGGAATGATCAGTACACCAATCCCACTTGGCTCACCAAATTTCGTTCTTCAAGGTTAAACCGTTCGTTTGCAGTAACCGTTTTCATTTTGAGGTTTAACTCTGTTTTCTCCTATAAGGATACATGTATTTGAAACTCTAAATCAAACACGGATTGTGCTAGCTCTTTGAAACTTGACCCAATAAAGCAGATCAAGTTCTATCTCTATGGTTTGTTTGCTGTTGATGTAGCCCTAAGCAAAGACTGGCGATAATCACTTTCATTGAAAGTAGATGCCAAGCTTCCAAAAAACTTCGAGTTGCCTGAAATCACAGCAAACACTTTTTCACCCAAACTTGATGATACTTTCAGGGAATGATCAGTACACCAATCCCACTTGGCTCACCAAATTTCGTTCTTCAAGGTTAAACCGTTCGTTTGCATTAACCGTTTTCATTTTGAGGTTTTACTCTGTTTTCTCCCATACGGATACATGTATTTGGAACTCTAAATAAAACACGGTTTGTTCTAGCTCTTTGAAACTTGACCCAATAAAGCAGTTTCAAGTTTTATCTCTATGGTTTGTTCGCTGTTGATGTAGCCCTAAGCAGAGACTGGCGAGAATCACTTTCATGGAAAGGGGTTGCCAAGCTTCCAAAAAACTAGGAGTTGCCTGAAATCTCAGCAAACACTTTTTCACCCAATCTTGATGATACTTTCACGGAATGATCAGTACACCAATCCCACTTGGCTCACCAAATTTCGTTCTTCTACGTTAAACCGTTCGTTTGCAGTAACCGTTTTCATTTTGAGGTTTAACTCTGTTTTCTCCTATAAGGATACATGTATTTGAAACTCTAAATCAAACACGGTTTGTGCTAGCTCTTTGAAACTTGACCCAATAAAGCAGATCAAGTTCTATCTCTATGGTTTGTTTGCTGTTGATGTAGCCCTAAGCAAAGACTGGCGATAATCACTTTCATTGAAAGTAGATGCCAAGCTTCCAATAAACTTCGAGTTGCCTGAAATCACAGCAAACACTTTTTCACCCAATCTTGATGATACTTTCAGGGAATGATCAGTACACCAATCCCACTTGGCTCACCAAATTTCGTTCTTCAAGGTTAAACCGTTCGTTTGCATTAACCGTTTTCGTTTTGAGGTTTTACTCTGTTTTCTCCCATACGGATACATGTATTTGGAACTCTAAATAAAACACGGTTTGTTCTAGCTCTTTGAAACTTGACCCAATAAAGCAGTTTAAAGTTTTATCTCTATGGTTTGTTCGCTGTTGATGTAGCCCTAAGCAGAGACTGGCGAGAATCACTTTCATGGAAAGGGTTTGCCAAGCTTCCGAAAAACTACGAGTGTCCTGAAATCTCAGCAAACACTTTTTCACCCAATCGTCCTGATACTTTCAGGGAATGATCAGTACACCAATCCCACTTGGCTCACCAAATTTCGTTCTTCTAGGTTAAACAGTTGGTTTGCAGTAACCGTTTTCATTTTGAGGTTTCACTCTGTTTTCTCCTATAGGGATACATGTATTTGGAACTCTAAATCAAACACGGTTTGTGCTAGCTCTTTGAAACTTGACCCAATAAAGCAGTTTCAAGTTCTATCTCTATGGTTTGTTTGCTGTTGATGTAGCCCTAGGCAGAGACTGGCGAGAATCACTTTCATGGAAAGGGGTTGCCAAGCTTCCAAAAAACTACGAGTTGCCTAAAATCTCAGCAACCACTTTTTCACCCAATCTTGATGATACTTTCACGGAATGATCAGTACACCAATCCCACTTGGCTCACCAGATTTCGTTCTTCTAGGTTAAACCGTTCGTTTGCAGTAACCGTTTTCATTTTGAGGTTTCACAATGTTTTGTCCTATACGGATACATGTATTTGGAACTCTAAATCAAACACGGTTTGTGCTAGCTCTTTGAAACTTGACCCAATAAAGCAGTTTCAAGTTCTATCTCTATGGTTTGTTTGCTATTGTTGTAGCCCTAAGCAGATAGTGGCGAGAATCACTTTCATGGAAAGGGGTTGCCAAGCTTCCAAAAACTACGAGTTGCCTGAAATCTCAGCAAACACTTTTTCACCCAATCTTGATGATACTTTCACGGAATGATCAGTACACCAATCCCACTTGGCTCACCAAATTTCGTTCTTCTACGTTAAACCGTTCGTTTGCAGTAACCGTTTTCATTTTGAGGTTTAACTCTGTTTTCTCCTATAAGGATACATGTATTTGAAACTCTAAATCAAACACGGTTTGTGCTAGCTCTTTGAAACTTGACCCAATAAAGCAGATCAAGTTCTATCTCTATGGTTTGTTTGCTGTTGATGTAGCCCTAAGCAAAGACTGGCGATAATCACTTTCATTGAAAGTAGATGCCAAGCTTCCAAAAAACTTCGAGTTGCCTGAAATCACAGCAAACACTTTTTCACCCAATCTTGATGATACTTTCAGGGAATGATCAGTACACCAATCCCACTTGGCTCACCAAATTTCGTTCTTCAAGGTTAAACCGTTCGTTTGCATTAACCGTTTTCATTTTGAGGTTTTACTCTGTTTTCTCCCATACGGATACATGTATTTGGAACTCTAAATAAAACACGGTTTGTTCTAGCTCTTTGAAACTTGACCCAATAAAGCAGTTTCAAGTTTTATCTCTATGGTTTGTTCGCTGTTGATGTAGCCCTAAGCAGAGACTGGCGAGAATCACTTTCATGGAAAGGGTTTGCCAAGCTTCCGAAAAACTACGAGTTTCCTGAAATCTCAGCAAACACTTTTTCACCCAATGGTCCTGATACTTTCAGGGAATGATCAGTACACCAATCCCACTTGGCTCACCAAATTTCGTTCTTCTAGGTTAAACAGTTGGTTTGCAGTAACCGTTTTCATTTTGAGGTTTCACTCTGTTTTCTCCTATAGGGATACATGTATTTGGAACTCTAAATCAAACACGGTTTGTGCTAGCTCTTTGAAACTTGACCCAATAAAGCAGTTTCAAGTTCTATCTCTATGGTTTGTTTGCTGTTGATGTAGCCCTAGGCAGAGACTGGCGAGAATCACTTTCATGGAAAGGGGTTGCCAAGCTTCCAAAAAACTACGAGTTGCCTAAAATCTCAGCAACCACTTTTTCACCCAATCTTGATGATACTTTCACGGATTGATCAGTACACCAATCCCACTTGGCTCACCAGATTTCGTTCTTCTAGGTTAAACCGTTCGTTTGCAGTAACCGTTTTCATTTTGAGGTTTCACAATGTTTTGTCTATACGGATACATGTATTTGGAACTCTAAATCAAACACGGTTTGTGCTAGCTCTTTGAAACTTGACCCAATAAAGCAGTTTCAAGTTCTATCTCTATGGTTTGTTTGCTATTGTTGTAGCCCTAAGCAGATAGTGGCGAGAAATCACTTTCATGGAAAGGGGTTGCCAAGGCTTCAAAACTACGAGTTGCCTGAAATCTCAGCAAACACTTTTTCACCCAATCTTGATGATACTTTCACGGAATGATCAGTACACCAATCCCACTTGGCTCACCAAATTTCGTTCTTCTACGTTAAACCGTTCGTTTGCAGTAACCGTTTTCATTTTGAGGTTTAACTCTGTTTTCTCCTATAAGGATACATGTATTTGAAACTCTAAATCAAACACGGTTTGTGCTAGCTCTTTGAAACTTGACCCAATAAAGCAGATCAAGTTCTATCTCTATGGTTTGTTTGCTGTTGATGTAGCCCTAAGCAAAGACTGGCGATAATCACTTTCATTGAAAGTAGATGCCAAGCTTCCAAAAAACTTCGAGTTGCCTGAAATCACAGCAAACACTTTTTCACCCAATCTTGATGATACTTTCAGGAATGATCAGTACACCAATCCCACTTGGCTCACCAAATTCGTTCTTCAAGGTTAAACCGTTCGTTTGCATTAACCGTTTTCATTTTGAGGTTTTACTCTGTTTTCTCCCATACGGATACATGTATTTGGAACTCTAAATAAAACACGGTTTGTTCTAGCTCTTTGAAACTTGACCCAATAAAGCAGTTTCAAGTTTTATCTCTATGGTTTGTTCGCTGTTGATGTAGCCCTAAGCAGAGACTGGCGAGAATCACTTTCATGGAAAGGGTTTGCCAAGCTTCCGAAAAACTACGAGTTTCCTGAAATCTCAGCAAACACTTTTTCACCCAATGGTCCTGATACTTTCAGGGAATGATCAGTACACCAATCCCACTTGGCTCACCAAATTTCGTTCTTCTAGGTTAAACAGTTGGTTTGCAGTAACCGTTTTCATTTTGAGGTTTCACTCTGTTTTCTCCTATAGGGATACATGTATTTGGAAATCTAAATCAAACACGGTTTGTGCTAGCTCTTTGAAACTTGACCCAATAAAGCAGTTTCAAGTTCTATCTCTATGGTTTGTTTGCTGTTGATGTAGCCCTAGGCAGAGACTGGCGAGAATCACTTTTATGGAAAGGGGTTGCCAAGCTTCCAAAAAACTACGAGTTGCCTAAAATCTCAGCAACCACTTTTTCACCCAATCTTGATGATACTTTCACGGAATGATCAGTACACCAATCCCACTTGGCTCACCAGATTTCGTTCTTCTAGGTTAAACCGTTCGTTTGCAGTAACCGTTTTTCATTTTGAGGTTTCACAATGTTTTGTCCTATACGGATACATGTATTTGGAACTCTAAATCAAACACGGTTTGTGCTAGCTCTTTGAAACTTGACCCAATAAAGCAGTTTCAAGTTCTATCTCTATGGTTTGTTTGCTATTGTTGTAGCCCTAAGCAGAGAGTGGCGAGAATCACTTTCATGGAAAGGGGTTGCCAAGCTTCCAAAAACTACGAGTTGCCTGAAATCTCAGCAAAACACTTTTTCACCCAATCTTGATGATACTTTCAGGAATGATAAGTACACCAATCCCACTTGGCTCACCAAATTTCGTTCCTCTAGGTTAAACCGTTCGTTTGCAGTAACCGTTTACATTTTGAGGTTTCACTCTTTTTTCTCCTATATGGATACATGTATTTGGAACTCTAAATCAAAACGGTTTTTGCTAGCTCTTTGAAACTTGACCCAATAAAACAGATTCAAGTTCTATCTCTATGGTTTGTTTGCTGTTGATGTAGCCCTAAGCAGAGACTGGCGAGAATCACTTTCATGGAAAGGGGTTTCCAAGCTTCCAAAAAACTACGAGTTTCCTGAAATCTCAGCAAACACCTTTTCACCCAATCTTGATGATACTATCAGGGAATGATCAGAACACCAATTCCACTTGGCTCAGCAAATTTCGTTCTTCTAGGTTAAACCGTTCGTTTGCAGAAACCGTTTTCATTTTGAGGTTTCACTCTGTTTTCTCTTATATGATTACATGTATTTGGAACTCTAAATCAAACATGGTTTGGGCTAGCTCTTTAAAACTTGACCCAATAAAGCAATTTCAAGTTCTATATCTATCGTTTATTTGCTGTTGATATAGCCCTAAGCAGAGACTGGCGAGAATCAATTTCATGGAAAGGGGTTGCCAAGCTTGCAAAAAACTACGAGTTGTCTGAAATCTCAGCAAAAACTTTTTCATTTAATCTTGATGATACTTTCATGGAATGATCAGTACACCAATCCAACTTGGCTCACCAAATTCCGTTCTTCCAGGTTAAACCGTTCGTTTACAGTAACCGTTTTCATTTTGAGGTTTCACTCTGATTTCTCCTATCAGATACATGTATTTGGAACTCTAAATCAAACACGGTTTGTGCTAGCTCTTTGAAACTTGACCAAATAAAGCAGTTTCAAGCTCTATCTATATGGTTTGTTTGCTGTTGATGTAGCCCTAAGCAGAGACTGGCGAGAATCACTTTCATAGAAAGGGGTTGCCAAGCTTCCAAAAAACTACGAGTTGCCTGAAATCTCAGAAAACACTTTTTCACCCAATCGTCCTGATACTTTCAAGGAATGATCAGTACACCAATCCCACTTGGCTCACCAAATTTCGTTCTTCTAAGTTCAACCGTTCGTTGGCAGTAACCGTTTTCATTTTGAGGTTTCACTCTGTTTTCTCCTATAGGGATACATATATTTGGAACTCTAAATCAAACACGGTTTGTGCTAGCTCTTTGAAACTTGACCCAATAAAGCAGTTTCAAGTTTTATCTCTATGGTTTGTTTGCTGTTGATGTAGCCCTAAGCAGAGACTGGCGAGAATAACTTTCATGGAAAGGGTTTGCCAAGCTTCCAAAAAACTATTAGTTTCCTGAAATCTCAGCAAATACTTTTTCACCCAAACTAGATGATACTTTCACGGAATGATCAGTACACCAATCCCACTTGGCTCACCAAATTTCGTTCTTCTAGGTTAAACAGTTCGTTTGCAGTAACCGTTTTCATTTTGAGGTTTCACTCTGTTTTCTCCTATACGGATACATGTATTTGAAATTCTAAATCAAACACGGTTTGTGCTAGCTCTTTGAAACTTGACCCAATGAAGCAGTTTCAAGTTCTATCTCTGTAATTTGTTTGCTGTTGATGTAGCCCTAAGCACAGACTGGCGAGAATCACTTTCATGGAAAGGGGTTGCCAAGCTTCCAAAAAACTACGAGTTGCCTGAAATCTCAGCAAACACTTTTTCACCCAATCTTGATGATACTTTCCCGGAATGATCAGTACCCCAATCCCACTTGGCTCAGAGAATTTCGTTCTTCTAGGTTAAACTGTTCGTTTGCAGTAACCATTTTAATTTTGAGGTTTCACTCTGTTTTCTCCTATACGAATACATGTATTTGGAACTGTAAATCAAACACGGTTTGTGCTAGCTCTTTGAAACTTGACCCAATAAAGCAGTTTCAAGTTCTGTCTCTATGGTTTGTTTGCTGTTGATGTAGCCCTAAGCAGAGACTGGCGAGAATCACTTTCATGGAAAAGGGTTGCCAAGCTTCCAAAAAACTACGAGTTGCCTGAAATCTCAGCAAACACTTTTTCACCCAATCTTGCTGATACTTTCAGGGAATGATCAAGACACCAATCCCACTTGGCTCACCAAATTTCGTTCTTCTAGGTTAAACTGTTCGTTTGCAGTAACCATTTTAATTTTGAGGTTTCACTCTGTTTTCTCCTATACGAATACATGTATTTGGAACTGTAAATCAAACACGGTTTGTGCTCGCTCTTTGAAACTTGACCCAATAAAGCAGTTTCAAGTTCTATGTTTATGGTTTTTTTGCTGTTTATGTAACCCTAAGCAGAGACTGGCGAGAATAACTTTCATGGAAAGGGGTTACCAAGCTTCCAAAAAACTACGAGTTGCCTGAAATCTCAGCAAACACTTTTTCACCCAATCTTAATGATACTTTCACGGAATGATCAGTGCACCGTTCCCACTTGGCTCACCAAATTTCGTTCTTCTAGGTTAAACCGTTCGTTTGCAGTAACCATTTTCATTTTGAGGTTTCACTCTGTTTTCTCCTATACGGATACATGTTTTTGGAACTCTAAATCAAACACGGTTTGTGCTAGCTCTTTGAAACTATCCCAATAAAGCAGTTTCAAGGTCTATCTCTATGGTTTGTTTGCTGTTGATGTAGCCCTAAGCAGAGACTGGCGAGAATCACTTTCATGGAAAAGGGTTGCCAAGCTTCCAAAAAACTACGAGTTGCCTGAAATCTCAGCAAACACTTTTTCATCCAATCTTGATGATACTTTCAGGGAATGATCAGTACACCAATCCCACTTGGCCCACCAAATTTCGTTATTCTATGTTAAACCGTTCTTTTGCAGTAACCGTTTCATTTTGAGGTTTCACTCTGTTTTCTCCCTTACGGATACATGTATTTGGAACTCTAAATCAAACACGGTTTGTGCTAGCTCTTTGAAACTTGACCCAATAAAGCAGTTTCAAGTTTTATCTCTATGGTTTGTTTGCTGTTGATGTAGCCCTAAGCAGAGACTGGCGAGAATCACTTTCATAGAAAGGGGTTGCCAAGCTTCCAAAAAACTACGAGTTGCCTGAAATCTCAGCAAACACTTTTTCACCCAATCTTGATGATACTTTCACGGAATGATCAGTACACCAATCCCACTTGGCTCACCAAATTTCGTTCTTCTATGTTAAACCGTTCGTTTGCAGTAACCGTTTTCATTTTGAGGTTTAACTCTGTTTTCTCCTATACGGATACATGTATTTGGAACTCTAAATCAAACACGGTTTGTGCTAGCTCTTTGAAACTTGACGCAATAAAGCAGTTTCAAGTTCTATCAATATGATTTGTTTGCTGTTGATGTAGCCCTAAGCAGAGACTGGCGAGAATCACTTTCATGGAAAGGGGTTGCCAAGCTTCCAAAAAACTACGAGTTGCCTGAAATCTCAGCAAACACTTTTTCACCCAATCTTGATGATACTTTCACGGAATGATCAGTACACCAATCCCACTTGGCTCACCAAATTTCGTTCTTCTACGTTAAAGCGGTCGTTTGCAGTAACCGTTTTCATTTTGAGGTTTAACTCTGTTTTCTCCTATACGGATACATGTATTTGGAACTCTAAATCAAACACGGTTTGTGCTAGCTCTTTGAAACTTGACCCAATAAAGCAGATCAAGTTCTATCTTTATGGTTTGTTTGCTGTTGATGTAGCCCTAAGCAGAGACTGGCGAGAATCACTTTCATTGAAAGTAGATGCCAAGCTTCCAAAAAACTTCGAGTTGCCTGAAATCACAGCAAACACTTTTTCACCCAATCTTGATGATACTTTCAAGGAATGATCAGTACACCAATCCCACTTGGCTCACCAAATTTCGTTCTTTTAGGTTAAACCGTTCGTTTGCAGTAACCGTTTTCATTTTGAGGTTTCACTCTGTTTTCTCCCTTACGGATACATGTATTTGGAACTCTAAATCAAACACGGTTTGTGCTAGCTCTTTGAAACCTGACCCAATGAAGCAGTTTCAAGTTCTATCTCTATGGTTTTTTTGCTGTTGATGTAGCCCTAAGCAGAGACTGGCGAGAATCACCTTCATGGAAAGGGGTTTCTACGCTTCCAAAAAACTACGAGTTGCCTGAAATCTCAGCAAACACTTTTTCACCCAATCTTGATGATACTTTCAGGGAATGATCAGTACACGAATCCCACTTGGCTCACCAAATTTCGTTCTTCTAGTTTAAACCGTTCGTTTGCAGTAACCGTTTTCATTTTGAGGTTTCACTCTGTTTTCTCCTATATGGATACATGTATTTGGAACTCTAAATCAAACACGGTTTGTGCTAGCTCTTTGAAACTTGACCCAATGAAGCAGTTTCAAGTTCTATCTCTATGATTTGTTTGATGTTGATGTAGCCCTAAGCAGAGACTGGCGAGAATCACTTTCATGGAAAGGTGTTTCCAAGCTTCCAAAAAACTACGAGTTGCCTTAAATCTCAGCAAACACTTTTTCACCCAATCTTGATGATACTTTCACTGAATGATCAGTACACCAATCCAACTTGTCTCACCAAATTTCGTTGTTCTAGGTTAAAGCGTTCATTTGCAGAAACCGTTTACATTTTGAGGTTTCACTCTGTTTTCTTCTATACGGATACATGTATTTGGAAATCTAAATCAAACACGGTTTTTGCTAGCTCTTTGAAACTAACCCAATAAAGCAGTTTCAAGGTCTATCTCTATGGTTTGTTTGCTGTTGATGTAGCCCTAAGCAGAGATTGGCGAGAATCACTTTCATGGAAAGGGGTTGCCAAGCTTCCAAAAAACTACGAGTTGCCTGAAATCTCAGCAAACACTTTTTCATCCAATCTTGATGATACTTTCAGGGAATGATCAGTACACCAATCCCACTTAGCCCACCAAGTTTCGTTATTCTAGGTTAAACCGATCGTTTGCAGTAACCGTTTCATTTTGAGGTTTCACTCTGTTTTCTCCTATACGGATACATGTATTTGGAACTCTAAATCAAACACGGTTTGTGCTAGCTCTTAAAAACTTGACCCAATAAAGCAGTTTCAAGTTCTATCTCTATGGTTTGTTTGCTGTTGATGTAGCCCTAAGCAGAGACTGGCGAGAATCACTTTCATTGAAAGTAGATGCCAAGCTTCCAAAAAACTTCGAGTTGCCTGAAATCGCAGCAAACACTTTTTCACCCAATCTTGATGATACTTTCAGGGAATTATCAGTACACCAATCCCACTTGGATCACCAAATTTCGTTCTTTTAGGTTAAACCGTTCGTTTGCAGTAACCGTTTTCATTTTGAGGTTTCACTCTGTTTTCTCCCATATGGATATATGTATTTGGAACTCTAAATCAAACACGGTTTGTGCTAGCTCTTAAATACTTGACAGAATAAAGCAGTTTCAAGTTCTATCTCTATGGTTTGTTTGCTGTTGATGTAGCCCTAAGCAGAGACTGGCGAGAATCACTTTCATGGAAAGGGGTTGCCAAGCTTCCAAAAAACTAGGAGTTGCCTGAAATCTCAGCAAACACTTTTTCACCCAATCTTGATGATACTTTCACGGAATGATCAGTACACCAATCCCACTTGGCTCACCAAATTTCGTTCTTCTACGTTAAACCGTTCGTTTGCAGTAACCGTTTTCATTTTGAGGTTTAACTCTGTTTTCTCCTATAAGGATACATGTATTTGAAACTCTAAATCAAACACGGTTTGTGCTAGCTCTTTGAAACTTGACCCAATAAAGCAGATCAAGTTCTATCTCTATGGTTTGTTTGCTGTTGATGTAGCCCTAAGCAAAGACTGGCGATAATCACTTTCATTGAAAGTAGATGCCAAGCTTCCAAAAAACTTCGAGTTGCCTGAAATCACAGCAAACACTTTTTCACCCAATCTTGATGATACTTTCAGGGAATGATCAGTACACCAATCCCACTTGGCTCACCAAATTTCGTTCTTCAAGGTTAAACCGTTCGTTTGCATTAACAGTTTTCATTTTGAGGTTTTACTCTGTTTTCTCCCATACGGATACATGTATTTGGAACTCTAAATAAAACACGGTTTGTTCTAGCTCTTTGAAACTTGACCCAATAAAGCAGTTTCAAGTTTTATCTCTATGGTTTGTTCGCTGTTGATGTAGCCCTAAGCAGAGACTGGCGAGAATCACTTTCATGGAAAGGGTTTGCCAAGCTTCCGAAAAACTACGAGTTTCCGAAATCTCAGCAAACACTTTTTCACCCTATGGTCCTGATACTTTCAGGGAATGATCAGTACACCAATCCCACTTGGCTCACCAAATTTCGTTCTTCTAGGTTAAACAGTTGGTTTGCAGTAACCGTTTTCATTTTGAGGTTTCACTCTGTTTTCTCCTATAGGGATACATGTATTTGGAAATCTAAATCAAACACGGTTTGTGCTAGCTCTTTGAAACTTGACCCAATAAAGCAGTTTCAAGTTCTATCTCTATGGTTTGTTTGCTGTTGATGTAGCCCTAGGCAGAGACTGGCGAGAATCACTTTTATGGAAAGGGGTTGCCAAGCTTCCAAAAAACTACGAGTTGCCTAAAATCTCAGCAACCACTTTTTCACCCAATCTTGATGATACTTTCACGGAATGATCAGTACACCAATCCCACTTGGCTCACCAGATTTCGTTCTTCTAGGTTAAACCGTTCGTTTGCAGTAACCGTTTTCATTTTGAGGTTTCACAATGTTTTGTCCTATACGGATACATGTATTTGGAACTCTAAATCAAACACGGTTTGTGCTAGCTCTTTGAAACTTGACCCAATAAAGCAGTTTCAAGTTCTATCTCTATGGTTTGTTTGCTATTGTTGTAGCCCTAAGCAGAGAGTGGCGAGAATCACTTTCATGGAAAGGGGTTGCCAAGCTTCCAAAAACTACGAGTTGCCTGAAATCTCAGCAAACACTTTTTCACCCAATCTTGATGATACTTTCAGGGAATGATAAGTACACCAATCCCACTTGGCTCACCAAATTTAGTTCCTCTAGGTTAAACCGTTCGTTTGCAGTAACCGTTTACATTTTGAGGTTTCACTCTTTTTTCTCCTATATGGATACATGTATTTGGAACTCTAAATCAAAAACGGTTTTTGCTAGCTCTTTGAAACTTGACCCAATAAAACAGATTCAAGTTCTATCTCTATGGTTTGTTTGCTGTTGATGTAGCCCTAAGCAGAGACTGGCGAGAATCACTTTCATGGAAAGGGGTTTCCAAGCTTCCAAAAAACTACGAGTTTCCTGAAATCTCAGCAAACACCTTTTCACCCAATCTTGATGATACTATCAGGGAATGATCAGAACACCAATTCCACTTGGCTCAGCAAATTTCGTTCTTCTAGGTTAAACCGTTCGTTTGCAGAAACCGTTTTCATTTTGAGGTTTCACTCTGTTTTCTCTTATATGATTACATGTATTTGGAACTCTAAATCAAACATGGTTTGGGCTAGCTCTTTAAAACTTGACCCAATAAAGCAATTTCAAGTTCTATATCTATCGTTTATTTGCTGTTGATATAGCCCTAAGCAGAGACTGGCGAGAATCAATTTCATGGAAAGGGGTTGCCAAGCTTGCAAAAAACTACGAGTTGTCTGAAATCTCAGCAAAAACTTTTTCATTTAATCTTGATGATACTTTCATGGAATGATCAGTACACCAATCCAACTTGGCTCACCAAATTTCGTTCTTCTAGGTTAATCCGTTCTTTTGCAGTACCCGTTTTCATTTTGTGCTTTCACTCTGTTTTCTCCTATACGGATACATGTATTTGGAACTCTAAATCAAGCACGGTTTGTGCTAGCTCTTTGAAACTTGACCCAATAAAGCAGTTTCAAGTTCTGTCTCTATGGTTTGTTTGCTGTTGATGTAGCCCTAAGCAGAGACTGGCGAGAATCACTTTCATGGAAAGGGGTTGCCAAGCTTCCAAGAAACTACGAGTTGCCTGAAATCTCAGCCAAAACTTTTTAATCCAATCTTGATACTTTCAGGGAATGATCAGTACACCAATACCACTTGGCTCACCAAATTTCGTTTTTCTAGGTTAAACCGTTCGTTTGCAGTAACCGTTTTCATTTTGAGGTTTCACTCTGTTTTCTCCTATTCGGATACATGTATTTGGAAGTCTAAATCAAACACGGTTTGTGCTAGCTCTTTGAAACTTGACCCTATAAAGCAGTTTCAAGTTCTATCTCTATGGTTTGTTTGCTGTTGATGTAGACCTTAGCAGAGACTGGCAAGAATCACTTCCAGGGAAAGGGGTTGCCAAGCTTCCAAAAAACTACGAGTTGCCTGAAATCTCAGCAAACAATTTTTCACCCAATCTTGATGATACTTTCAGGGAATGATCAGTACATCAATCCCACTTGGCTCACCAAATTTCTTTCTTCTAGGTTAAACCGTTCGTTTGCAGTAACCGTTTTCATTTTGAGGTTTCACTCTGTTTTATGCTATACAAACACATGTATTTGGAACTCTAAATCAAACACGGTTTGTGCTAGCTCTTTGAAACTTGACCCAATAAAGCAGTTTCAAGTTCTATCTCTATGGTTTGTTTGCTGTTGATATAGCCCTAAGCAGAGACTGGTGAGAATCACTTTCATGGAAAGGGGTTGCCAAGCTTCCAAAAAACTACGAGTTGCCTGAAATCTCAGCAAACACTTTTTCACCCAATCTTGATGATACTTTCACGGAATGATCAGTACACCAATCCCACTTGGCTCACCAAATTTCGTTCTTCTATGTTAAACCGTTCGTTTGCAGTAACCGTTTTCATTTTGAGGTTTAACTCTGTTTTCTCCTATACGGATACATGTATTTGGAACTCTAAATCAAACACGGTTTGTGCTAGCTCTTTGAAACTTGACGCAATAAAGCAGTTTCAAGTTCTATCAATATGATTTGTTTGCTGTTGATGTAGCCCTAAGCAGAGACTGGCGAGAATCACTTTCATGGAAAGGGGTTGCCAAGCTTCCAAAAAACTACGAGTTGCCTGAAATCTCAGCAAACACTTTTTCACCCAATCTTGATGATACTTTCACGGAATGATCAGTACACCAATCCCACTTGGCTCACCAAATTTTCGTTCTTCTACGTTAAAGCGGTCGTTTGCAGTAACCGTTTTCATTTGAGGTTTAACTCTGTTTTCTCCTATACGGATACATGTATTTGGAACTCTAAATCAAACACGGTTTGTGCTAGCTCTTTGAAACTTGACCCAATAAAGCAGATCAAGTTCTATCTTTATGGTTTGTTTGCTGTTGATGTAGCCCTAAGCAGAGACTGGCGAGAATCACTTTCATTGAAAGTAGATGCCAAGCTTCCAAAAAACTTCGAGTTGCCTGAAATCACAGCAAACACTTTTTCACCCAATCTTGATGATACTTTCAAGGAATGATCAGTACACCAATCCCACTTGGCTCACCAAATTTCGTTCTTTTAGGTTAAACCGTTCGTTTGCAGTAACCGTTTTCATTTTGAGGTTTCACTCTGTTTTCTCCCTTACGGATACATGTATTTGGAACTCTAAATCAAACACGGTTTGTGCTAGCTCTTTGAAACCTGACCCAATGAAGCAGTTTCAAGTTCTATCTCTATGGTTTTTTTGCTGTTGATGTAGCCCTAAGCAGAGACTGGCGAGAATCACCTTCATGGAAAGGGGTTTCTACGCTTCCAAAAAACTACGAGTTGCCTGAAATCTCAGCAAACACTTTTTCACCCAATCTTGATGATACTTTCAGGGAATGATCAGTACACGAATCCCACTTGGCTCACCAAATTTCGTTCTTCTAGTTTAAACCGTTCGTTTGCAGTAACCGTTTTCATTTTGAGGTTTCACTCTGTTTTCTCCTATATGGATACATGTATTTGGAACTCTAAATCAAACACGGTTTGTGCTAGCTCTTTGAAACTTGACCCAATGAAGCAGTTTCAAGTTCTATCTCTATGATTTGTTGATGTTGATGTAGCCCTAAGCAGAGACTGGCGAGAATCACTTTCATGGAAAGGTGTTTCCAAGCTTCCAAAAAACTACGAGTTGCCTTAAATCTCAGCAAACACTTTTTCACCCAATCTTGATGATACTTTCACTGAATGATCAGTACACCAATCCAACTTGTCTCACCAAATTTCGTTGTTCTAGGTTAAAGCGTTCATTTGCAGAAACCGTTTACATTTTGAGGTTTCACTCTGTTTTCTTCTATACGGATACATGTATTTGGAAATCTAAATCAAACACGGTTTTTGCTAGCTCTTTGAAACTAACCCAATAAAGCAGTTTCAAGGTCTATCTCTATGGTTTGTTTGCTGTTGATGTAGCCCTAAGCAGAGATTGGCGAGAATCACTTTCATGGAAAGGGGTTGCCAAGCTTCCAAAAAACTACGAGTTGCCTGAAATCTCAGCAAACACTTTTCATCCAATCTTGATGATACTTTCAGGGAATGATCAGTACACCAATCCCACTTAGCCCACCAAGTTTCGTTATTCTAGGTTAAACCGATCGTTTGCAGTAACCGTTTCATTTTGAGGTTTCACTCTGTTTTCTCCTATACGGATACATGTATTTGGAACTCTAAATCAAACACGGTTTGTGCTAGCTCTTAAAAACTTGACCCAATAAAGCAGTTTCAAGTTCTATCTCTATGGTTTGTTTGCTGTTGATGTAGCCCTAAGCAGAGACTGGCGAGAATCACTTTCATTGAAAGTAGATGCCAAGCTTCCAAAAAACTTCGAGTTGCCTGAAATCGCAGCAAACACTTTTTCACCCAATCTTGATGATACTTTCAGGGAATTATCAGTACACCAATCCCACTTGGATCACCAAATTTCGTTCTTTTAGGTTAAACCGTTCGTTTGCAGTAACCGTTTTCATTTTGAGGTTTCACTCTGGTTTTCTCCCATATGGATATATGTATTTGGAACTCTAAATCAAACACGGTTTGTGCTAGCTCCTTAAATACTTGACAGAATAAAGCAGTTTCAAGTTCTATCTCTATGGTTTGTTTGCTGTTGATGTAGCCCTAAGCAGAGACTGGCGAGAATCACTTTCATGGAAAGGGGTTGCCAAGCTTCCAAAAAACTAGGAGTTGCCTGAAATCTCAGCAAACACTTTTTCACCCAATCTTGATGATACTTTCACGGAATGATCAGTACACCAATCCCACTTGGCTCACCAAATTTCGTTCTTCTACGTTAAACCGTTCGTTTGCAGTAACCGTTTTCATTTTGAGGTTTAACTCTGTTTTCTCCTATAAGGATACATGTATTTGAAACTCTAAATCAAACACGGTTTGTGCTAGCTCTTTGAAACTTGACCCAATAAAGCAGATCAAGTTCTATCTCTATGGTTTGTTTGCTGTTGATGTAGCCCTAAGCAAAGACTGGCGATAATCACTTTCATTGAAAGTAGATGCCAAGCTTCCAAAAAACTTCGAGTTGCCTGAAATCACAGCAAACACTTTTTCACCCAATCTTGATGATACTTTCAGGGAATGATCAGTACACCAATCCCACTTGGCTCACCAAATTTCGTTCTTCAAGGTTAAACCGTTCGTTTGCATTAACAGTTTTCATTTTGAGGTTTTACTCTGTTTTCTCCCATACGGATACATGTATTTGGAACTCTAAATAAAACACGGTTTGTTCTAGCTCTTTGAAACTTGACCCAATAAAGCAGTTTCAAGTTTTATCTCTATGGTTTGTTCGCTGTTGATGTAGCCCTAAGCAGAGACTGGCGAGAATCACTTTCATGGAAAGGGTTTGCCAAGCTTCCGAAAAACTACGAGTTTCCGAAATCTCAGCAAACACTTTTTCACCCTATGGTCCTGATACTTTCAGGGAATGATCAGTACACCAATCCCACTTGGCTCACCAAATTTCGTTCTTCTAGGTTAAACAGTTGGTTTGCAGTAACCGTTTTCATTTTGAGGTTTCACTCTGTTTTCTCCTATAGGGATACATGTATTTGGAAATCTAAATCAAACACGGTTTGTGCTAGCTCTTTGAAACTTGACCCAATAAAGCAGTTTCAAGTTCTATCTCTATGGTTTGTTTGCTGTTGATGTAGCCCTAGGCAGAGACTGGCGAGAATCACTTTTATGGAAAGGGGTTGCCAAGCTTCCAAAAAACTACGAGTTGCCTAAAATCTCAGCAACCACTTTTTCACCCAATCTTGATGATACTTTCACGGAATGATCAGTACACCAATCCCACTTGGCTCACCAGATTTCGTTCTTCTAGGTTAAACCGTTCGTTTGCAGTAACCGTTTTCATTTTGAGGTTTCACAATGTTTTGTCCTATACGGATACATGTATTTGGAACTCTAAATCAAACACGGTTTGTGCTAGCTCTTTGAAACTTGACCCAATAAAGCAGTTTCAAGTTCTATCTCTATGGTTTGTTTGCTATTGTTGTAGCCCTAAGCAGAGAGTGGCGAGAATCACTTTCATGGAAAGGGGTTGCCAAGCTTCCAAAAACTACGAGTTGCCTGAAATCTCAGCAAACACTTTTTCACCCAATCTTGATGATACTTTCAGGGAATGATAAGTACACCAATCCCACTTGGCTCACCAAATTTAGTTCCTCTAGGTTAAACCGTTCGTTTGCAGTAACCGTTTACATTTTGAGGTTTCACTCTTTTTTCTCCTATATGGATACATGTATTTGGAACTCTAAATCAAAAACGGTTTTTGCTAGCTCTTTGAAACTTGACCCAATAAAACAGATTCAAGTTCTATCTCTATGGTTTGTTTGCTGTTGATGTAGCCCTAAGCAGAGACTGGCGAGAATCACTTTCATGGAAAGGGGTTTCCAAGCTTCCAAAAAACTACGAGTTTCCTGAAATCTCAGCAAACACCTTTTCACCCAATCTTGATGATACTATCAGGGAATGATCAGAACACCAATTCCACTTGGCTCAGCAAATTTCGTTCTTCTAGGTTAAACCGTTCGTTTGCAGAAACCGTTTTCATTTTGAGGTTTCACTCTGTTTTCTCTTATATGATTACATGTATTTGGAACTCTAAATCAAACATGGTTTGGGCTAGCTCTTTAAAACTTGACCCAATAAAGCAATTTCAAGTTCTATATCTATCGTTTATTTGCTGTTGATATAGCCCTAAGCAGAGACTGGCGAGAATCAATTTCATGGAAAGGGGTTGCCAAGCTTGCAAAAAACTACGAGTTGTCTGAAATCTCAGCAAAAACTTTTTCATTTAATCTTGATGATACTTTCATGGAATGATCAGTACACCAATCCAACTTGGCTCACCAAATTTCGTTCTTCTAGGTTAATCCGTTCTTTTGCAGTACCCGTTTTCATTTTGTGCTTTCACTCTGTTTTCTCCTATACGGATACATGTATTTGGAACTCTAAATCAAGCACGGTTTGTGCTAGCTCTTTGAAACTTGACCCAATAAAGCAGTTTCAAGTTCTGTCTCTATGGTTTGTTTGCTGTTGATGTAGCCCTAAGCAGAGACTGGCGAGAATCACTTTCATGGAAAGGGGTTGCCAAGCTTCCAAGAAACTACGAGTTGCCTGAAATCTCAGCCAAAACTTTTTAATCCAATCTTGATACTTTCAGGGAATGATCAGTACACCAATACCACTTGGCTCACCAAATTTCGTTTTTCTAGGTTAAACCGTTCGTTTGCAGTAACCGTTTTCATTTTGAGGTTTCACTCTGTTTTCTCCTATTCGGATACATGTATTTGGAAGTCTAAATCAAACACGGTTTGTGCTAGCTCTTTGAAACTTGACCCTATAAAGCAGTTTCAAGTTCTATCTCTATGGTTTGTTTGCTGTTGATGTAGACCTTAGCAGAGACTGGCAAGAATCACTTCCAGGGAAAGGGGTTGCCAAGCTTCCAAAAAACTACGAGTTGCCTGAAATCTCAGCAAACAATTTTTCACCCAATCTTGATGATACTTTCAGGGAATGATCAGTACATCAATCCCACTTGGCTCACCAAATTTCTTTCTTCTAGGTTAAACCGTTCGTTTGCAGTAACCGTTTTCATTTTGAGGTTTCACTCTGTTTTATGCTATACAAACACATGTATTTGGAACTCTAAATCAAACACGGTTTGTGCTAGCTCTTTGAAACTTGACCCAATAAAGCAGTTTCAAGTTCTATCTCTATGGTTTGTTTGCTGTTGATATAGCCCTAAGCAGAGACTGGTGAGAATCACTTTCATGGAAAGGGGTTGCCAAGCTTCCAAAAAACTACGAGTTGCCTGAAATCTCAGCAAACACTTTTTCACCCAATCTTAATGATACTTTCACGGAATGATCAGTACACCAATCCCACTTGGCTCACCAAATTTCGTTCTTCTAGGTTAAACCGTTCGTTTGCAGTAACCGTTTTTATTTTGAGGTTTCACTCTGTTTTCTCCTATAAGGATACATGTATTTGGAACTCTAAATCAAACACGGTTTGTGCTAGCTCTTTGAAACTTGATCCAATAAAGCAGTTTCAAGTTCTATTCCTATGGTTGTTTGCTGTTGATGTAGCCCTAAGCAGAGACTGGCGAGAATCACTTTCATGGAAAAGTGTTGCCAAGCTTCCAAAAAACTACGAGTTGCCTGAAATCTCAGCAAACACTTTTTCCTTCAATCTTGATTATACATTCAGGGAATGATCAGTACAGCAATCCCACTTGGCTCACCAAATTTCGATCTTCTAGGTTGAATCGTTCGTTTGCAGTAACCGTTTTCATTTTGAGGTTTCACTCTATTTTCTCCTATACGGATACATGTATTTGAAACTCTAAATCAAACACGGTTTGTGCTATCTCTTTGAAACTTGACCCAATAAAGCAGTTTCAAGTTCTATCTCTATGGTTTGTTTGCTGTTGATGTAGCCCTAAGCAGAGACTGGCGAGAATCACTTTCATAGAAAGGGGTTGCCAAGCTTCCAAAAAAATAGGAGTTTCCTGAAATCTCAGAAAACACTTTTTCACCCAATCTTGATGATACTTTCTGGGAATGATCAGTACACCAATCCCACTTGGCTCACCAAATTTCGTTCTTCTAGGTAAAACCGTTCGTTGGCAGTAACCGTTTTCATTTTGAGGTTTCACTCTGTTTTCTCCTATACGGATACATGTATTTGGAACTCTAAATCAAACACGGTTTGTGCTAGCTCTTTGAAACTAGACCCAATAAAGCAGTTTCAAGTTCTATCTCTATGGTTTGTGTGCTGTTGATGTAGCCCTAGGCAGATACTGGCGAGAATCAATTTCATGGAAAGGGGTTGCCAAGCTTCCAAAAAACTACGAGTTTCCTAAAATCTCAGCAAACACTTTTTCACCCAATCTTGATGATACTTTCAGGGAATGATCAGTACACCAATCCCACTTGGCTCACCAAATTTCGTTCTTCTAGGTTAAACCATTCGTTCGCAGTAACCGTTTATATTTTGTGGTTTCACTCTGTTTTTTTTTAATCAGATACATGTATTTGGAACTCTAAATCAAACACGGTTTGTGCTAGTTCTTTGAAACTTGACCCAATAAAGCAGTTTCAAGTTCTATCTCTATGGGTTGTGTGCTGTTGATGTAGCCCTAGGCAGAGACTGGCGAGAATCACTTTCATGGAAAGGGGTTGCCAAGCTTCCAAAAAACTACGAGTTGCCTGAAATCTCAGCAAACACTTTTTCACCCAATCTTGATGATACTTTCAGGGAATGATCAGTACACCAATCCCACTTGGCTCACCAAATTTCGTTCTTCTAGGTTAAACCATTCGTTTGCAGTAACCGTTTACATTTTGAGGTTTCACTCTGTTTTTTTTTAATCAGATACATGTATTTGGAACTCTAAATCAAATACGGTTTGTGCTAGGTCTTTGAAACTTGACCCAATAAAGCAGTGTCAAGTTCTATCTCTATGGTTTGTTTGCTGTTGATGTAGCCCTAAGCAGAGACTGTCGAGAATCACTTTCATAGAAAGGGGTTGCCAAGCTTACAAAAAACTACGAGTTGCCTAAAATCTCAGCAAACACTTTTTCATGCAATGTTGATGATACTTTCAGGGAATGATCAGTACACCATTCCCACTTGGCTCACCAAATTTCGTTCTTCTAGGTTAAACCGTTCGTTTGCAGTAACCGTTTTCATTTTGAGGTTTCACTCTGTTTTCTCCTATACAGATACATGTATTTGGAACTCTAAATCAAAAACGGTTTGTGCTAGCTCTTTGAAACTTCACCCAATAAAGCAGTTTGAAGTTCTATCTCTATGGTTTGTTTGCTGTTGATGTAGCCCTAAGCAGAGACTGGCGAGAATCACTTTCATGGAAAGGGGTTGCCAAGCTTACGAAAAACTACGAGTTTCCTGAAATCTCAGCAAACACTTTTTCACCCAATCGTCCTGATTCATTCAGGAAATGATCAGTACACCAATCCCACTTGGCTCACCAAATTTCGTTCTTCTAGGTTAAACCGTTCGTTTGCAGTAACCGTTTTCATCTCGAGGATTCACTCTGTTTTCTCCTATAAGAATACATGTATTTGGAACTCTACATCAAACACGGTTTCTGCTAGCTCTTTGAAACTTGACCCAATATATGAGTTCAAAGTTCTATCACTATGTTTGTTTGCTGTTGATGTAGCCCTAAGCAGAGACTGGCGAGAATCACTTTCATGAAAAGGGGTTGCCAAGCTTCCAAATAACTACGAGTTGCCTGAAATCTCAGCAAACACTTTTTCACCCAATCTTGATGATACTTTCAGGGAATGATCAGTACACCAATCCCACTTAGCTCACCAAATTTCGTTCTTCAAGGTTAAACCGTTCGTTTGCAGTAACCGTTTTCATCTCGAGGATTCACTCTGTTTTCTCCTATAAGGATACATGTATTTGTAACTCTAAACAAACACTGTTTGTGCTAGCTCTTTGAAACTTGACCCAATAAATCAGTTTCAAGTTCTATCTCTATGGTTTGTTTGCTGTTGATGTAGCCCTAAGCAGAGACTGGCGAGAATCACTTTCATGGAAAGGGGTTGCCAAACTTCCAAAAAACTACGAGTTGCCTGAAATCTCAGCAAACACTTTTTCACCCAATCTTGATGATACTTTGAGGGAATGATCAGTACACCAATCCCACTTGGCTCACCAAATTTCGTTCTTCAAGGTTAAACCGTTCGTTTGCAATAACCGTTTTCATCTTTAGGATTCACTCTGTTTTCTCCTATACAAATACATGTACTTGGAACTCTAAATCAAACACGGTTTGTGCTAGCTCTTTGAAACTTGACCAAATAAAGCAGTTTCAAGCTCTATCTATTTGGTTTGTTTGCTGTTGATGTAGCCCTTAGCAGAGACTGGCGAGAATCACTTTCATGGAAAGGGGTTGCCAAGCTTCCAAAAAACTACGAGTTGCATGAAATCTCAGCAAACACTTTTTCACCCAATCTTGATGATACATTCAGGGAATGATCAGTACACCAATCCCAGTTGGCTCACCAAATTTCGTTCTTCTAGGTTAAACCGTTCGTTTGCAGTAACCGTATTCATTTTGAGGTTTCACTCTGTTTTCTCCTATACGGATACATGTATTTGGAACTCTTAATCAAACACGGTTTGTGCTAGCTCTATTAAACTTGACCCAATAAAGCAGTTTCAAGTTCTATGTCTATGGTTTGTTTGCTGTTGATGTAGCCCAAAGCAGAGTCTGGCGAGATTCACTTTCATGGAAAGGGGTTGCCAAGCTTCCAATAAACTAGGAGTTGCCTGAAATCTCGGCAAAAACTTTTTCAACCAATCTAGCTGATACTTTCAGGGAATGATCAGTACACCAATCCCACTTGGCTCACCAAATTTCGTTCTTCAAGGTTAAACCGTTCGTTTGCAATAACCATTTTCATCTTGAGGATGCACTCTGTTTTCTCCTATACAAATACATGTATTTGGAACTCTTAATCAAACACGGTTTGTGCTAGCTCTTTGAAACTTGACCCAATAAAGCAGTTTCAAGTTCTATGTCTATGGTTTGTTTGCTGTTGATGTAGCCCTAAGCAGAGTCTGGCGAGAATCACTTTCATGGAAAGGGGTTGCCAAGCTTCCAATAAACTACGAGTTGCCTGAAATCTCGGCGAACACTTTTTCAACCAATCTTGCTGATACTTTCAGGGAATGATCAGTACACCAATCCCACCTGGCTCACCAAATTTCGTTCTTCTAGGTTGAACCGTTCGTTTGCAGTAACCGTTTTCATTTTGAGGTTTCACTCTGTTTTCTACTTTACGGATACATGTATTTGGAACTCTAAATCAAACACGGTTTGTGCTAGCACTTTGAAACGTGACCCAATATAGCAGTTTCAAGTTCGATCTCTATGGTTTGTTTGCTGTTGATGTAGCCCTAAGCAGAGACTGGCGAGAATCACTTTGATTAAAAGGGATTGCCAAGCTTCCAAAAAACTACGAGTTGCCTGAAATCTCAGCAAACACTTTTTCACCCAATCTTGATGATACTTTCAGGGAATGATCAGTACAACAATCCCACATGGCTCACCAAATTTCGTTCTTCTAGGTTAAACCATTCGTTTGCAGTAACCATTTTCATTTTGAGGTTTCATTTTGTTTTGTCCTACACGGATGCATGTATTTGGAACTCTAAATCAAACACGGTTTGTGCTAGCTCTTTGAAACTTGACCCAATAAAGCAGTTTCAAGTTCTATGTCTATGGTTTGTTTGCTGTTGATGTAGCCCAAAGCAGAGTCTGGCGAGAATCACTTTCATGGAAAGGGGTTGCCAAGCTTCCAATAAACTAGGAGTTGCCTGAAATCTCGGCAAACACTTTTTCAACCAATCTTGCTGATACTTTCAGGGAATGATCAGTACACCAATCCCACTTGGCTCACCAAATTTCGATCTTCTAGGTTAAACCTTTCGGTTGCATTAACCGTTTTCATTTTGAGGTTTCACTCTGTTTTCTCCTATACGGATACATGTATTTGGAACTCTAAATCAAACTCGGTTTGTGCTAGCTCTTTGAAACTTGACCCAATAAAGCAGTTTCAAGTTCGATCTCTATGGTTTTTTTTGCTGTTGATGGAGCCCTAAGCAGGGACTGGCGAGAATCACTTACATTAAAAGGGGTTGCCAAGCTTCCAAAAAACTATGAGTTTCCTGAAATCTCAGCAAACACTTTTTCACCCAATCTTGATGATACTTTCAGGGAATGATCAGTACACCAATCCCACTTGGCTCACCAAATTTCGTTCTTCTAGGTTAAACCGTTCGTTTGCAGTAACCGTTTTCATCTTGAGGTTTCACTCTGTTTTCTCCTATACGGATACATGTATTTGGAACTCTAAATCAAACACGGTTTGTACTAGCTCTTTGAAACTTGACCCAATAAAGCAATTTCAAGTTCTATCTCTACGGTTTGTTTGCTGTTGATGTAGCCCTAAGCACAGACTGGCGAGAATCACTTTCATGGAAAGGGGTTGCAAAGCTTCCAAAAAACTACGAGTTTCCAGAAATCTCAGCAAACACTTTTCCACCCAAACTTGATGATACTTTCAGGGAATGATCAGTACACCAATCCCACTTGGCTCACCAAATTTCGTTCTTCTAGGTTAAACCGTTCGTTTGCAGTAACCGTTTTCATCTCGAGGATTCACTCTGTTTTCTCCTATAAGAATACATGTATTTGGAACTCTACATCAAACACGGTTTCAGCTAGCTCTTTGAAACTTGACCCAATATATGAGTTCAAAGTTCTATCACTATGTTTGTTTGCTGTTTATGTAGCCCTAAGCAGAGACTGGCGAGAATCACTTTCATGGAAAGGGTTTGCCAAGCTTTCAAAAAATTACGAGTTGCCTTAAATCTCAGCAAACACTTTTTCACCCAATCTTGATGATACTTTCAGGGAATGATCAGTACACGAATCCCAATTGGCTCACCAAATTTCGTTATTCTAGTTTAAACCGTTCGTTTGCAGTAACCGTTTTCATTTTGAGGTTTCACTCTGTTTTCTCCTATACGGATACATGTATTTGGAACTCTAAATCAAACACTGTTTTTGCTAGCTCTTTGAAACTTGACCCAATAAAGCAATTTCAAGTTCTATCTCTAAGGTTTGTTTGCTGTTGATGTAGCCCTAAGCAAAGACTGGCTAGAATCACTTTCATGGAAAGGGGTTGCAATGCTTCCAAAAAACTACGAGTTGCCTGAAATCTCAGCAAACACTTTTCCACCCAAACTTGATGATACTGTCAGGGAATGATAAGTACACCAATCCCACTTGGCTCACCAAATTTCGTTCTTCAAGGTTAAACCGTTCGTTTGCAGTAACCGTTTTCATCTCGAGGATTCACTCTGTTTTCTCCTATAAGGATACATGTATTTGGAACTCTACATCAAACACGGTTTCTGCTAGCTCTTTGAAACTTGACCCAATATATGAGTTCAAAGTTCTATCACTATGTTTGTTTGCTGTTGATGTAGCCCTAAGCAGAGACTGGCGAAAATCACTTTCATGGAAAGGGGTTGCCAAGCTTCCAAAAAACTACGAGTTGCCTCAAATCTCTGCAAACACTTTTTCACCCAATCTTGATGATACTTTCAGGGAATGATCAGTACACCAATCCCACTTGGCTCACCAAATTTCGTTCTTCTAGGTTAAACCGTTCATTTTCAGTAACCGTTTTCATTTTGAGGTTTCGCTCTGTTTTCTCCTATACACATACATGTATTTGGAACTCTAAATCAAACACGGTTTGTGCTAGCTCTTTGAAACTTGACACAATAAAGCAGTTTCAAGTTCTATCTCTATGGTTTGTTTGCTGTTGATGTAGCCCTAAGCAGAGACTGGCGAGAATCACTTTCATGGAAAGGGGTTGCCAAACTTCCAAAAAACTACGAGTTGCCTGAAATCTCAGCAAACACTTTTTCACCCAATCTTGATGATACTTTCAGGGAATGATCAGTACACCAATCCCACTTGGCTCACCAAATTTCTTTCTTCTAGGTTAAACCGTTCGTTTGTAGTAACCGTTTTCATCTTGAGGTTTCACTCTGTTTCCTCCTATATGGATACATGTATTTGAAACTCTAAATCAAACACATTTTTTGCTAGCTCTTTGAAACTTGACTTAATAAAACAGTTTCAAGTTCTGTCTATATGGTTTGTTTGCTGTTGATGTAGCCCTAAGCAGAGACAGGCGAGAATCACTTTCATGGAAAAGGGTTGCTAAGCTTCCGAAAAACTACGACTTGCCTAAAATCTCAGCAAACACTTTTTCACCCAATCTTGATGATACTTTCAGGGAATGATCAGTACACCAATCCCACTTGGCTCACCAAATTTCATTCTTCTAGGTTAAACCGTTCGTTTTCAGTAACCGTTTTCATCTTGAGGATTCACTCTGTTTTCTCCTATAAGGACACATGTATTTGGAACTCTAAATCAAACACGGTTTGTGCTAGGTCTTTGAAACTTGACCCAATAAAGCAGTTTCAAGTTCTGTGTCTATGGTTTGTTTTCTGTTGATGTAGCCTTAAGCAGAGACTGGCGAGAATCACTTTCATGGAAAGGGTTTGCCAAGCTTCCAAAAAACTACGATTTTCATACAATCTCAGCAAACACATTTTCACCCAATATTGATGATACTTTCAGAAAATGATCAGTACAGAAATCCCACTTGCCTCACCAAATTTCGTTCTTTTAGGTTAAACCGTTCGTTTACAGTAACCGTTTTCATTTTGAGGTTTCACTCTCTTTTCTCCTATAGGGATACATGTATTTGGAACTCTAAATCAAACACGGTTTGTGCTAGGTCTTTGAAACTTGACCCAATAAAGCAGTTTCAAGTTCTGTCTCTATGGTTTGTTTTCTGTTGATGTAGCCTTAAGCAGAGACTGGTGAGAATCACTTTCATGGAAAGGGTTTGCCAAGCTTCCAAAAAACTACGATTTTCATACAATCTCAGCAAACATATTTTCACCCAATATTGATGATACTTTCAGAAAATGATCAGTACAGAAATCCCACTTGCCTCACCAAATTTCGTTCTTTTAGGTTAAACCGTTCGTTTACAGTAACCGTTTTCATTTTGAGGTTTCACTCTCTTTTCTCCTATAGGGATACATGTATTTGGAACTCTAAATCAAACATGGTTTGTGCTAGCTCTTTGAAACTTAACCCAATAAAGCAGTTTCAAGTTCTGTCTCTATGGTTTGTTTTCTGTTGATGTAGCCCTAAGCAGAGACTTCGAGAATCACTTTCATGGAAAAAGGTTGACAAGCTTTCAAAAAACTACAAGTTGCCTGAAATCTCAGCAAAAACTTTTCCACCCAATCTTGATGATACTTTCAGAAAATGATCAGTACACCATTCCCACTTGACTCACCGAATTTCGTTCTTCTAGGTTAAACCGTTCGTTTGCAGTAACCGTTTTCATTTTGAGGTTTCACTCTGATTTCTCGTATTGGATACATGTATTTGGAACTGTAAATCAAACACTGTTTGTGCTAGCTCTTTGAAACTTGACCCAATAAAGCAGTTTCAAGTTCTGTCTTTATGGTTTGTTTGCTGTTGATGTAGCCCTCAGCAGAGACTTGCGAGAATCACTTTCATGGAATGGGGTTGCCAAGCTTCCAAAAATCTACGAGTTGCCTGAAATCTCAGCAAACACTTTTTCAACCAATCTTGATGATACTTTCGGGGAATGATCAGTACACCAATCCCACTTGGCTCACCAAATTTCGTTCTTTTAGGTTAAACCGTTCGTTTGCAGAAACCGTTTTCATTTTGAGGTTTCACTCTTTTTTCTCCTATACGGATACATGTATTTGGAACTCTAAATAAAACACAGTTTGTGCTAGCTCTTTGAAACTTGACCAATAAAGAAGTTTCAAGTTCTATCTCTGGTTTGTTTGCTGTTGATGTAGCCCTAAGCAGAGACTGGCGAGATTCACTTTCATGGAAAGAAGTTGCCAAGCTTCCAAAAAACTAGGAGTTGCCTGAAATCTCAGCAAACACTTTTTCACCCAAACTTGATGATACTTTAAAGAAATGATCAGTAAACAAATCCAACTTGGCTCACCAAATTTCGTTCTTCTGGGTTAAACCATTCGTTTGCAGTAACCGTTTTCATTTTGAGGTTTCACTCTGTTTTCTTTTATACGGATACATGTATTTGGAACTCTAAATCAAACACGGTTTATGCTAGCTCTTTGAAACTTGACCCAATATATGAGTTCAAAGTTCTATCACTATGTTTGTTTTCTGTTGATGTAGCCTTAAGCAGAGACTGGCGAAAATCACTTTCTAGAAAGGGGTTGCCAAGCTTCCAAAAAACTACGAGTTTCCTGAAATCTCAGCAAACACTTTTTTAACCAATCTTTATGATACTTTCAGGGAATTATCAGTACACCAATCCCACTTGGCTCACCAAATTTTGTTCTTCTAGGTTAAACCGTTCGTTTGCAGTAACCGTTTTCATTTTGAGGTTTCACTCTGTTTTCTTCTATAAGGATACATGTATTTAGAACTCTAAATCAAACACGGTTTGTGCTAGCTCTTTGAAACTTGACCCAATAAAGCAGTTTCAAGTTCTGTCTCTATGGTTTGTTTTCTGTTGATGTAGCCCTAAGCAGAGACTTGCGAGAATCACTTTCATGGAAAAAGGTTGCCTAGCTTTTAAAAAACTACGAGTTTCCTTAAATCTCAGCAAACACATTTTCACCCAATCTTGATGATACTTTCAGAAAATGATCAGTACACCAATCCCACTTGGATCACCAAATTTCGTTCTTCTAGGTTAAACCATTCGTTTGCAGTAACCGTTTTCATTTTGAGGTTTCACTCTGTTTTCTCCTATACGGATACATGTATTTAGAACTCTAAATCAAACACGGTTTGTGCTAGCTCTTTGAAACTTGACCCAATAAAGCAGTTTCAAGTTCTATCTCTATGGTTTGTTTGCTGTTGATGTAGCCCTAAGCAGAGTCTGGCGAGAATCACTTTCATGGGAAGGGGTTGCCAAGCTTCCAATAACCTAGGAGTTGCCTGAAATCTCAGCAAACACTTTTTCACCCAATCTTGATGATACTTTCTCGGAATGATCAGTACACCAATCCCACTTGGCTCACCAAATTTCGTTCTTCTAGGTTAAACCATTCGTTTGCAGTAACCGTTTTCATTTTGAGGTTTCACTCTGTTTTTTCCTATACGGATACATGTATTTCGAACTCTAAATCAAACACGGTTTGTGCTAGCTCTTTGAAACTTGACCCAATGAAGCAGTTTAAAGTTCTATCTCTATGGTTTGTTTGCTGTTGATATAGCCCTAAGCAGAGACTGGCGAGAATCACTTTAATGGAAAGGGGTTGCCAAGCTTCCAAAAAACTACGAGTTGCCTGAAATCTCAGCAAACACTTTTTCACCCAATCTTGAATACTTTCAGGGAATGATCAGTACACCAATCCCACTTGGCTCACCAAATTTCGTTCTTCAAGGTTAAACCGTTCGTTTGGAGAAACCGTTTTCATTTTGAGGTTTCACTCTGTTTCCTCCTATACGAATACATGTATTTGGAACTCTAAGTAAAACACGATTTGGGCTAGCTCTTTGAAACTTGACCCAATAAAGCAGTTTCAAATTCTCTCTCTATGGTTTGTTTGCTGTTGATGTAGCCCGAAGCAGAGACTTGCGAGAATCACTTTCATAAAAAAAGGTTGCCAAGCTTCCAAAAAACTACGAGTTGCCTGAAATCTCAGCAAACACTTTTTCACCCAATCTTGATGATACTTTCAGGGAATGATCAGTACACCAATCTCACTTGGCTCACCAAATTTCGTTCTTTTAGGTTAAACCGTTCGTTTGGAGAAACCGTTTTCATTTTGAGGTTTCACTCTGTTTCCTCCTATACGAATACATGTATTTGGAACTCTAAGTAAAACACGATTTGGGCTAGCTCTTTGAAACTTGACCCAATAAAGCAGTTTCAAATTCGATCCCTATGGTTTGTTTGCTGTTGATGTAGCTCTAAGCAGAGACTGGCGAGAATCACTTTCATGGAAAGGGGTTGCCAAGCTTCCAATAAACTAGGAGTTGCCTGAAATCTCAGCAAACACTTTTTCAACCAATCTTACTGATACTTTCAGGGAATGATCAGTACACCAGACTCACTTGGCTATCCAAATTTCGTTCTTCTAGGTTAAACCGTTCGTTTTCAGTAACCTTTTTCATTTTGAGGTTTCACTCTGTTTTCTCCTATACGGATACATGTATTTGGAACTCTAAATCAAACACGGTTTGTGCTAGCTCTTTGAAACTTGACCCAATAAAGCTGTTTCAAGTTCTATCTCTGTGGTTTGTTTGCTGTTGATGTAGACCTAAGCAGAGACTGGCGAGAATCACTTTCATTGAAAAGGGTTGCTAAGCTTCCAAAAAACCACGAGTTGCCTGAAATCTCAGCAAACACTTTTCCAATCAATCTTGATGATACTTTCAGGGAATGATCAGTACACCAATCCCACTTGACTCACCAAATTTCGTTCTTCAAGGTTAAACCATTCGTTTGCAATAACCGTTTTCATCTTGAGGATTCACTCTGTTTTCTCCTATACGGATACATGTATTTGGAACTCTAAATCAAACACGGTTTTTGCTAGCTCTTTGAAACTTGACCAAATAAATCAGTTTCAAGCTCTATCTGTATGGTTTGTTTGCTGTTGATGTAGCCCTAAGCAGAGACTGGCGAGAATCACTTTCAGGGAAAGGTGTTGCCAAGCTTCCAATAAACTATGAGTTGCCTGAAATCTCAGCAAACACTTTTCCACCCAATCTTGATGCTACTTTCAGAAAATGATCAGTACACCAATCACACTTGACTCACCGAATTTCTTTCTTCTAGGTTAAACCGTTCGTTTGCAGTAACCGTTTTCATTTTGAGGTTTCACTCTGATTTCTCCTATTGGATACATGTATTTGGAACTCTAAATCAAACACGTTGTGCTAGCTATTTGAAACTTGACCCAATAAAGCAGTTTCAAGTTCTGTCTTTATGGTTTGTTTGCTGTTGATGTAGCCCTAAGCAGAGACTGGCGAGAATCACTTTCATGGAATGGGGTTGCCAAGCTTCCAAAAAACTACGAGTTGCCTGAAATCTCAGCAAACACTTTTTCACCCAATCTTGATGATACGTTGAGGGAATGATCAGCACACAAATCCCACTTGGCTCACCAAATTTCGTTCTTCTAGGTTAAACCGTTCGTTTGCAGTAACCGTTTTCATCTTGAGGTTTCACTCTGTTTCCTCCTATACCGATGCATGTATTTGGAACTCTAAATCAAACACAGTTTTTGCTAGCTCTTTGAAACTTGACTGAATAAAACAGTTTCAAGTTCTATCTCTATGGTTTGTTTGCTGTTGATGTAGTCCTAAGCAGAGACAGGCGAGAATCACTTTCATGGAAAAGGGTTGCTAAGCTTCCAAAAAACTACGAGTTGCCTGAAATCTCAGCAAACACTTTTCCACCCAATCTTGATGATACTTTCAGTGAATGATCAGTACACCAATCCCACTTGGCTCACCAAATTTTGTTCTTCAAGGTTAAACCGTTCGTTTGCAATAACCGTTTTCATCTTTAGGATTCACTCTGTTTTCTCCTATACAAATACATGTATTTGGAACTCTAAATCAAACACGATTTGTGCTAGCTCTTTGAAACTTGACCAAATAAAGCAGTTTCAAGCTCTATCTATATGGTTTGTTTGCTGTTGATGTAGCCCTAAGCAGAGACTGGCGAGAATCACTTTCATGGAAAGGGGTTGCCAAGCTTCCAAAAAACTACGAGTTGCATGAAATCTCAGCAAACACTTTTTCACCCAATCTTGATGATACATTCAGGGAATGATCAGTACACCAATCCCACTTGGCTCACCAAATTTCGTTCTTCTAGGTTAAACCGTTCGTTTGCAGTAACCGTATTCATTTTGAGGTTTCACTCTGTTTTCTCCTATACGGATACATGTATTTGGAACTCTTAATCAAACACGGTTTGTGCTAGCTCTATTAAACTTGACCCAATAAAGCAGTTTCAAGTTCTATGTCTATGGTTTGTTTGCTGTTGATGTAGCCCTAAGCAGAGTCTGGCGAGATTCACTTTCATGGAAAGGGGTTGCCAAGCTTCCAATAAACTAGGAGTTGCCTGAAATCTCTGCAAACACTTTTTCAACCAATCTTGCTGATACTTTCAGGGAATGATCAGTACACCAATCCCACTTGGCTCACCAAATTTCGTTCTTCTAGGTTAAACCGTTCGTTTGCAGTAATTGTTTTCATTTTGAGGTTTCACTCTGTTTTCTACTATAGGGATACATGTATTTGGAACTCTAAATCAAACACGGTTTGTGCTAGCTCTTTGAAACGTGACCCAATAAAGCAGTTTCAAGTTCGATCTCTGTGGTTTGTTTGCTGTTGATGTAGCCCAAAGCAGAGACTGGCGAGAATCACTTTCATTAAAAGGGGTTGCCAAGCTTCCAAAAAACTACGAGTTGCCTGAAATCTCAGCAAACACTTTTTCACCCAATCTTGATGATACTTTCTGGGAATGATAAGTACACCAATCGCACTTGGCTCACCAAATTTCGTTCTTCTAGGTTAAACCGTTCGTTTGCAGTAACCGTTTTCATCTTGAGGTTTCACTCTGTTTCCTCCTATACGGATACATGTATTTGGAACTCTAAATCAAACACAGTTTTTGCTAGCTCTTTGAAACTTGACTGAATAAAAGAGTTTCAAGTTCTATCTCTATGGTTTGTTTGCTGTTGATGTAGCCCTAAGCAGAGACAGGCGAGAATCACTTTCATGAAAAAGGGTTGCTAAGCTTCCAAAAAACTACGAGTTGCCTGAAATCTCAGCAAACACTTTTTTACCCAATCGTGATGATACTTTCAGGGAATGATCAGTACACCAATCCCACTTGGCTCACCAAATTTCGTTCTTCTAGGTTAAACCGTTCGTTTGCCGTAACAGTTTTTATCTTGAGGTTTCACTCTGTTTCCTCCTATAAGGGTACATGTATTTGGAACTCTAAATCAAACACAGTTTTTGCTAGCTTTTTGAAACTTGACATAATAAAACAGTTTCAAGTTCTATCTCTATGGTTTGTTTGCTGTTGATGTAGCCCTAAGCAGAGACAGGCGAGAATCACTTTCATGGAAAAGGGTTGCTAAGCTTCCAAAAAACTACGAGTTGCCTGAAATCTCAGCAAACACTTTTCCACCCAATCTTGATGATACTTTCAGGGAATGATCAGTACACCAATCCCACTTGGCTCACCAAATTTCGTTCTTCAAGGTTAAACCGTTCGTTTGCATAACCGTTTTCATCTTGAGGATTCACTCTGTTTTCTCCTATACAAATACATGTATTTGGAACTCTTAATCAAACACGGTTTGTGCTAGCTCTTTGAAACTTGACCCAATAAAGCAGTTTCAAGTTCTATGTCTATGGTTTGTTTGCTGTTGATGTAGCCCTAAGCAGAGTCTGGCGAGAATCACTTTCATGGAAAGGGGCTGCCAAGCTTCCAATAAACTACGAGTTGCCTGAAATCTCGGCGAACACTTTTTCAACCAATCTTGCTGATACTTTCAGGGAATGATCAGTACACCAATCCCACCTGGCTCACCAAATTTCGTTCTTCTAGGTTGAACCGTTCGTTTGCAGTAACCGTTTTCATTTTGAGGTTTCACTGTGTTTTCTACTTTACGGATACATGTATTTGGAACTCTAAATCAAACACGGTTTGGGCTAGCTCTTTGAAACGTGACCCAATAAAGCAGTTTCAAGTTCGATCTCTATGGTTTGTTTGCTGTTGATGTAGCCCTAAGCAGAGACTGGCGAGAATCACTTTCATGGAATGGGGTTGCCAAGCTTCCAAAAAACTACGAGTTGCCTGAAATCTCAGCAAACACTTTTTCACCCAATCTTGATGATACGTTGAGGGAATGATCAGCACACAAATCCCACTTGGCTCACCAAATTTCGTTCTTCTAGGTTAAACCGTTCGTTTGCAGTAACCGTTTTCATCTTGAGGTTTCACTCTGTTTCCTCCTATACCGATGCATGTATTTGGAACTCTAAATCAAACACAGTTTTTGCTAGCTCTTTGAAACTTGACTGAATAAAAGAGTTTCAAGTTCTATCTCTATGGTTTGTTTGCTGTTGATGTAGTCCTAAGCAGAGACAGGCGAGAATCACTTTCATGGAAAAGGGTTGCTAAGCTTCCAAAAAACTACGAGTTGCCTGAAATCTCAGCAAACACTTTTCCACCCAATCTTGATGATACTTTCAGGGAATGATCAGTACACCAATCCCACTTGGCTCACCAAATTTCGTTCTTCAAGGTTAAACCGTTCGTTTGCAATAACCGTTTTCATCTTTAGGATTCACTCTGTTTTCTCCTATACAAATACATATATTTGGAACTCTAAATCAAACACGGTTTGTGCTAGCTCTTTGAAACTTGACCAAATAAAGCAGTTTCAAGCTCTATCTATATGGTTTGTTTGCTGTTGATGTAGCCCTAAGCAGAGACTGGCGAGAATCACTTTCATGGAAAGGGGTTGCCAAGCTTCCAAAAAACTACGAGTTGCATGAAATCTCAGCAAACACTTTTTCACCCAATCTTGATGATACATTCAGGGAATGATCAGTACACCAATCCCACTTGGCTCACCAAATTTCGTTCTTCTAGGTTAAACCGTTCGTTTGCAGTAACCGTATTCATTTTGAGGTTTCACTCTGTTTTCTCCTATACGGATACATGTATTTGGAACTCTTAATCAAACACGGTTTGTGCTAGCTCTATTAAACTTGACCCAATAAAGCAGTTTCAAGTTCTATGTCTATGGTTTGTTTGCTGTTGATGTAGCCCTAAGCAGAGTCTGGCGAGATTCACTTTCATGGAAAGGGGTTGCCAAGCTTCCAATAAACTAGGAGTTGCCTGAAATCTCTGCAAACACTTTTTCAACCAATCTTGCTGATACTTTCAGGGAATGATCAGTACACCAATCCCACTTGGCTCACCAAATTTCGTTCTTCTAGGTTAAACCGTTCGTTTGCAGTAATTGTTTTCATTTTGAGGTTTCACTCTGTTTTCTACTATAGGGATACATGTATTTGGAACTCTAAATCAAACACGGTTTGTGCTAGCTCTTTGAAACGTGACCCAATAAAGCAGTTTCAAGTTCGATCTCTGTGGTTTGTTTGCTGTTGATGTAGCCCAAAGCAGAGACTGGCGAGAATCACTTTCATTAAAAGGGGTTGCCAAGCTTCCAAAAAACTACGAGTTGCCTGAAATCTCAGCAAACACTTTTTCACCCAATCTTGATGATACTTTCTGGGAATGATAAGTACACCAATCGCACTTGGCTCACCAAATTTCGTTCTTCTAGGTTAAACCGTTCGTTTGCAGTAACCGTTTTCATCTTGAGGTTTCACTCTGTTTCCTCCTATACGGATACATGTATTTGGAACTCTAAATCAAACACAGTTTTTGCTAGCTCTTTGAAACTTGACTGAATAAAAGAGTTTCAAGTTCTATCTCTATGGTTTGTTTGCTGTTGATGTAGCCCTAAGCAGAGACAGGCGAGAATCACTTTCATGAAAAAGGGTTGCTAAGCTTCCAAAAAACTACGAGTTGCCTGAAATCTCAGCAAACACTTTTTTACCCAATCGTGATGATACTTTCAGGGAATGATCAGTACACCAATCCCACTTGGCTCACCAAATTTCGTTCTTCTAGGTTAAACCGTTCGTTTGCCGTAACAGTTTTTATCTTGAGGTTTCACTCTGTTTCCTCCTATAAGGGTACATGTATTTGGAACTCTAAATCAAACACAGTTTTTGCTAGCTTTTTGAAACTTGACATAATAAAACAGTTTCAAGTTCTATCTCTATGGTTTGTTTGCTGTTGATGTAGCCCTAAGCAGAGACAGGCGAGAATCACTTTCATGGAAAAGGGTTGCTAAGCTTCCAAAAAACTACGAGTTGCCTGAAATCTCAGCAAACACTTTTCCACCCAATCTTGATGATACTTTCAGGGAATGATCAGTACACCAATCCCACTTGGCTCACCAAATTTCGTTCTTCAAGGTTAAACCGTTCGTTTGCAATAACCGTTTTCATCTTGAGGATTCACTCTGTTTTCTCCTATACAAATACATGTATTTGGAACTCTTAATCAAACACGGTTTGTGCTAGCTCTTTGAAACTTGACCCAATAAAGCAGTTTCAAGTTCTATGTCTATGGTTTGTTTGCTGTTGATGTAGCCCTAAGCAGAGTCTGGCGAGAATCACTTTCATGGAAAGGGGCTGCCAAGCTTCCAATAAACTACGAGTTGCCTGAAATCTCGGCGAACACTTTTTCAACCAATCTTGCTGATACTTTCAGGGAATGATCAGTACACCAATCCCACCTGGCTCACCAAATTTCGTTCTTCTAGGTTGAACCGTTCGTTTGCAGTAACCGTTTTCATTTTGAGGTTTCACTGTGTTTTCTACTTTACGGATACATGTATTTGGAACTCTAAATCAAACACGGTTTGTGCTAGCTCTTTGAAACGTGACCCAATAAAGCAGTTTCAAGTTCGATCTCTATGGTTTGTTTGCTGTTGATGTAGCCCTAAGCAGAGACTGGCGAGAATCACTTTCATTAAAAGGGATTGCCAAGATTCCTAAAAACTACGAGTTGCCTGAAATCTCAGCAAACACTTTTTCACCCAATCTTGATGATACATTCAGGGAATGATAAGTACACCAATCCCACTTGGCTCACCAAATTTCGTTCTTCTAGGTTAAACCGTTCGTTTGCAGTAACCGTATTCATTTTGAGGTTTCACTCTGTTTTCTCCTATACGGATACATGTATTTGGAACTCTTAATCAAACACGGTTTGTGCTAGCTCTTTAAACTTGACCCAATAAAGCAGATCAAGTTCTATCTCTATGGTTTGTTTGCTGTTGATGTAGCCCTAAGCAAAGACTGGCGATAATCACTTTCATTTAAAGTAGATGCCAAGCTTCCAATAAACTTCGAGTTGCCTGAAATCACAGCAAACACTTTTTCACCCAATCTTGATGATACTTTCAGGGAATGATCAGTACACCAATCCCACTTGTCTCACCAAATTTCGTTCTTCAAGGTTAAACCGTTCGTTTGCATTAACCGTTTTCGTTTTGAGGTTTTACTCTGTTTTCTCCCATACGGATACATGTATTTGGAACTCTAAATAAAACACGGTTTGTTCTAGCTCTTTGAAACTTGACCCAATAAAGCAGTTTCAAGTTTTATCTCTATGGTTTGTTCGCTGTTGATGTAGCCCTAAGCAGAGACTGGCGAGAATCACTTTCATGGAAAGGGTTTGCCAAGCTTCCGAAAAACTACGAGTTTCCTGAAATCTCAGCAAACACTTTTTCACCCAATCGTCCTGATACTTTCAGGGAATGATCAGTACACCAATCCCACTTGGCTCACCAAATTTCGTTCTTCTAGGTTAAACAGTTGGTTTGCAGTAACCGTTTTCATTTTGAGGTTTCACTCTGTTTTCTCCTATAGGGATACATGTATTTGGAACTCTAAATCAAACACGGTTTGTGCTAGCTCTTTGAAACTTGACCCAATAAAGCAGTTTCAAGTTCTATCTCTATGGTTTGTTTGCTGTTGATGTAGCCCTAGGCAGAGACTGGCGAGAATCACTTTCATGGAAAGGGGTTGCCAAGCTTCCAAAAAACTACGAGTTGCCTAAAATCTCAGCAACCACTTTTTCACCCAATCTTGATGATACTTTCACGGAATGATCAGTACACCAATCCCACTTGGCTCACCAGATTTCGTTCTTCTAGTTTAAACCGTTCGTTTGCAGTAACCGTTTTCATTTTGAGGTTTCACAATGTTTTGTCCTATACGGATACATGTATTTGGAACTCTAAATCAAACACGGTTTGTGCTAGCTCTTTGAAACTTGACCCAATAAAGCAGTTTCAAGTTCTATCTCTATGGTTTGTTTGCTATTGTTGTAGCCCTAAGCAGATAGTGGCGAGAATCACTTTCATGGAAAGGGGTTGCCAAGCTTCCAAAAACTACGAGTTGCCTGAAATCTCAGCAAACACTTTTTCACCCAATCTTGATGATACTTTCAGGGAATGATAAGTACACCAATCCCACTTGGCTCACCAAATTTAGTTCCTCTAGGTTAAACCGTTCGTTTGCAGTAACCGTTTTCATTTTGAGGTTTCACTCTTTTTTCTCCTATATGGATACATGTATTTGGAACTCTAAATCAAAAACGGTTTGTGCTAGCTCTTTGAAACTTGACCCAATAAAACAGATTCAAGTTCTATCTCTATGTTTTGTTTGCTGTTGATGTAGCCCTAAGCAGAGACTGGCGAGAATCACTTTCATGGAAAGGGGTTTCCAAGCTTCCAAAAAACTACGAGTTTCCTGAAATCTCAGCAAACACCTTTTCACCCAATCTTGATGATACTATCAGGGAATGATCAGAACACCAATTCCACTTGGCTCAGCAAATTTCGTTCTTCTAGGTTAAACCGTTCGTTTGCAGAAACCGTTTTCATTTTGAGGTTTCACTCTGTTTTCTCTTATATGATTACATGTATTTGGAACTCTAAATCAAACATGGTTTGGGCTAGCTCTTTAAAACTTGACCCAATAAAGCAATTTCAAGTTCTATATCTATCGTTTATTTGCTGTTGATATAGCCCTAAGCAGAGACTGGCGAGAATCAATTTCATGGAAAGGGGTTGCCAAGCTTGCAAAAAACTACGAGTTGTCTGAAATCTCAGCAAAAACTTTTTCATTTAATCTTGATGATACTTTCATGGAATGATCAGTACACCAATCCAACTTGGCTCACCAAATTTCGTTCTTCTAGGTTAATCCGTTCTTTTGCAGTACCCGTTTTCATTTTGTGGTTTCACTCTGTTTTCTCCTATACGGATACATGTATTTGGAACTCTAAATCAAGCACGGTTTGTGCTAGCTCTTTGAAACTTGACCCAATAAAGCAGTTTCAAGTTCTGTCTCTATGGTTTGTTTGCTGTTGATGTAGCCCTAAGCAGAGACTGGCGAGAATCACTTTCATGGAAAGGGGTTGCCAAGCTTCCAAGAAACTACGAGTTGCCTGAAATCTCAGCCAAAACTTTTTAATCCAATCTTGATGATACTTTCAGGGAATGATCAGTACACCAATACCACTTGGCTCACCAAATTTCGTTTTTCTAGGTTAAACCGTTCGTTTGCAGTAACCGTTTTCATTTTGAGGTTTCACTCTGTTTTCTCCTATTCGGATACATGTATTTGGAAGTCTAAATCAAACACGGTTTGTGCTAGCTCTTTGAAACTTGACCTTATAAAGCAGTTTCAAGTTCTATCTCTATGGTTTGTTTGCTGTTGATGTAGACCTTAGCAGAGACTGGCAAGAATCACTTCCAGGGAAAGGGGTTGCCAAGCTTCCAAAAAACTACGAGTTGCCTGAAATCTCAGCAAACAATTTTTCACCCAATCTTGATGATACTTTCAGGGAATGATCAGTACATCAATCCCACTTGGCTCACCAAATTTCTTTCTTCTAGGTTAAACCGTTCGTTTGCAGTAACCGTTTTCATTTTGAGGTTTCACTCTGTTTTATGCTATACAAACACATGTATTTGGAACTCTAAATCAAACACGGTTTGTGCTAGCTCTTTGAAACTTGACCCAATAAAGCAGTTTCAAGTTCTATCTCTATGGTTTGTTTGCTGTTGATGTAGCCCTAAGCAGAGACTGGTGAGAATCACTTTCATGGAAAGGGGTTGCCAAGCTTCCAAAAAACTACGAGTTGCCTGAAATCTCAGCAAACACTTTTTCACCCAATCTTAATGATACTTTCACGGAATGATCAGTACACCAATCCCACTTGGCTCACCAAATTTCGTTCTTCTAGGTTAAACCATTCGTTCGCAGTAACCGTTTATATTTTGTGGTTTCACTCTGTTTTTTTTTAATCAGATACATGTATTTGGAACTCTAAATCAAACACGGTTTGTGCTAGTTCTTTGAAACTTGACCCAATAAAGCAGTTTCAAGTTCTATCTCTATGGGTTGTGTGCTGTTGATGTAGCCCTAGGCAGAGACTGGCGAGAATCACTTTCATGGAAAGGGGTTGCCAAGCTTCCAAAAAACTACGAGTTGCCTGAAATCTCAGCAAACACTTTTTCACCCAATCTTGATGATACTTTCAGGGAATGATCAGTACACCAATCCCACTTGGCTCACCAAATTTCGTTCTTCTAGGTTAAACCATTCGTTTGCAGTAACCGTTTACATTTTGAGGTTTCACTCTGTTTTTTTTTAATCAGATACATGTATTTGGAACTCTAAATCAAATACGGTTTGTGCTAGGTCTTTGAAACTTGACCCAATAAAGCAGTGTCAAGTTCTATCTCTATGGTTTGTTTGCTGTTGATGTAGCCCTAAGCAGAGACTGTCGAGAATCACTTTCATAGAAAGGGGTTGCCAAGCTTACAAAAAACTACGAGTTGCCTAAAATCTCAGCAAACACTTTTTCATGCAATGTTGATGATACTTTCAGGGAATGATCAGTACACCATTCCCACTTGGCTCACCAAATTTCGTTCTTCTAGGTTAAACCGTTCGTTTGCAGTAACCGTTTTCATTTTGAGGTTTCACTCTGTTTTCTCCTATACAGATACATGTATTTGGAACTCTAAATCAAAAACGGTTTGTGCTAGCTCTTTGAAACTTCACCCAATAAAGCAGTTTGAAGTTCTATCTCTATGGTTTGTTTGCTGTTGATGTAGCCCTAAGCAGAGACTGGCGAGAATCACTTTCATGGAAAGGGGTTGCCAAGCTTACGAAAAACTACGAGTTTCCTGAAATCTCAGCAAACACTTTTTCACCCAATCGTCCTGATTCATTCAGGAAATGATCAGTACACCAATCCCACTTGGCTCACCAAATTTCGTTCTTCTAGGTTAAACCGTTCGTTTGCAGTAACCGTTTTCATCTCGAGGATTCACTCTGTTTTCTCCTATAAGAATACATGTATTTGGAACTCTACATCAAACACGGTTTCTGCTAGCTCTTTGAAACTTGACCCAATATATGAGTTCAAAGTTCTATCACTATGTTTGTTTGCTGTTGATGTAGCCCTAAGCAGAGACTGGCGAGAATCACTTTCATGAAAAGGGGTTGCCAAGCTTCCAAATAACTACGAGTTGCCTGAAATCTCAGCAAACACTTTTTCACCAATCTTGATGATACTTTCAGGGAATGATCAGTACACCAATCCCACTTGGCTCACCAAATTTCGTTCTTCAAGGTTAAACCGTTCGTTTGCAGTAACCGTTTTCATCTCGAGGATTCACTCTGTTTTCTCCTATAAGGATACATGTATTTGTAACTCTAAACAAACACTGTTTGTGCTAGCTCTTTGAAACTTGACCCAATAAATCAGTTTCAAGTTCTATCTCTATGGTTTGTTTGCTGTTGATGTAGCCCTAAGCAGAGACTGGCGAGAATCACTTTCATGGAAAGGGGTTGCCAAACTTCCAAAAAACTACGAGTTGCCTGAAATCTCAGCAAACACTTTTTCACCCAATCTTGATGATACTTTGAGGGAATGATCAGTACACCAATCCCACTTGGCTCACCAAATTTCGTTCTTCAAGGTTAAACCGTTCGTTTGCAATAACCGTTTTCATCTTTAGGATTCACTCTGTTTTCTCCTATACAAATACATGTATTTGGAACTCTAAATCAAACACGGTTTGTGCTAGCTCTTTGAAACTTGACCAAATAAAGCAGTTTCAAGCTCTATCTATTTGGTTTGTTTGCTGTTGATGTAGCCCTTAGCAGAGACTGGCGAGAATCACTTTCATGGAAAGGGGTTGCCAAGCTTCCAAAAAACTACGAGTTGCATGAAATCTCAGCAAACACTTTTTCACCCAATCTTGATGATACATTCAGGGAATGATCAGTACACCAATCCCAGTTGGCTCACCAAATTTCGTTCTTCTAGGTTAAACCGTTCGTTTGCAGTAACCGTATTCATTTTGAGGTTTCACTCTGTTTTCTCCTATACGGATACATGTATTTGGAACTCTTAATCAAACACGGTTTGTGCTAGCTCTATTAAACTTGACCCAATAAAGCAGTTTCAAGTTCTATGTCTATGGTTTGTTTGCTGTTGATGTAGCCCAAAGCAGAGTCTGGCGAGATTCACTTTCATGGAAAGGGGTTGCCAAGCTTCCAATAAACTAGGAGTTGCCTGAAATCTCGGCAAAAACTTTTTCAACCAATCTAGCTGATACTTTCAGGGAATGATCAGTACACCAATCCCACTTGGCTCACCAAATTTCGTTCTTCAAGGTTAAACCGTTCGTTTGCAATAACCATTTTCATCTTGAGGATGCACTCTGTTTTCTCCTATACAAATACATGTATTTGGAACTCTTAATCAAACACGGTTTGTGCTAGCTCTTTGAAACTTGACCCAATAAAGCAGTTTCAAGTTCTATGTCTATGGTTTGTTTGCTGTTGATGTAGCCCTAAGCAGAGTCTGGCGAGAATCACTTTCATGGAAAGGGGTTGCCAAGCTTCCAATAAACTACGAGTTGCCTGAAATCTCGGCGAACACTTTTTCAACCAATCTTGCTGATACTTTCAGGGAATGATCAGTACACCAATCCCACCTGGCTCACCAAATTTCGTTCTTCTAGGTTGAACCGTTCGTTTGCAGTAACCGTTTTCATTTTGAGGTTTCACTCTGTTTTCTACTTTACGGATACATGTATTTGGAACTCTAAATCAAACACGGTTTGTGCTAGCACTTTGAAACGTGACCCAATATAGCAGTTTCAAGTTCGATCTCTATGGTTTGTTTGCTGTTGATGTAGCCCTAAGCAGAGACTGGCGAGAATCACTTTGATTAAAAGGGATTGCCAAGCTTCCAAAAAACTACGAGTTGCCTGAAATCTCAGCAAACACTTTTTCACCCAATCTTGATGATACTTTCAGGGAATGATCAGTACAACAATCCCACATGGCTCACCAAATTTCGTTCTTCTAGGTTAAACCATTCGTTTGCAGTAACCATTTTCATTTTGAGGTTTCATTTTGTTTTGTCCTACACGGATGCATGTATTTGGAACTCTAAATCAAACACGGTTTGTGCTAGCTCTTTGAAACTTGACCCAATAAAGCAGTTTCAAGTTCTATGTCTATGGTTTGTTTGCTGTTGATGTAGCCCAAAGCAGAGTCTGGCGAGAATCACTTTCATGGAAAGGGGTTGCCAAGCTTCCAATAAACTAGGAGTTGCCTGAAATCTCGGCAAACACTTTTTCAACCAATCTTGCTGATACTTTCAGGGAATGATCAGTACACCAATCCCACTTGGCTCACCAAATTTCGATCTTCTAGGTTAAACCTTTCGGTTGCATTAACCGTTTTCATTTTGAGGTTTCACTCTGTTTTCTCCTATACGGATACATGTATTTGGAACTCTAAATCAAACTCGGTTTGTGCTAGCTCTTTGAAACTTGACCCAATAAAGCAGTTTCAAGTTCGATCTCTATGGTTTTTTTTGCTGTTGATGGAGCCCTAAGCAGGGACTGGCGAGAATCACTTACATTAAAAGGGGTTGCCAAGCTTCCAAAAAACTATGAGTTTCCTGAAATCTCAGCAAACACTTTTTCACCCAATCTTGATGATACTTTCAGGGAATGATCAGTACACCAATCCCACTTGGCTCACCAAATTTCGTTCTTCTAGGTTAAACCGTTCGTTTGCAGTAACCGTTTTCATCTTGAGGTTTCACTCTGTTTTCTCCTATACGGATACATGTATTTGGAACTCTAAATCAAACACGGTTTGTACTAGCTCTTTGAAACTTGACCCAATAAAGCAATTTCAAGTTCTATCTCTACGGTTTGTTTGCTGTTGATGTAGCCCTAAGCACAGACTGGCGAGAATCACTTTCATGGAAAGGGGTTGCAAAGCTTCCAAAAAACTACGAGTTTCCAGAAATCTCAGCAAACACTTTTCCACCCAAACTTGATGATACTTTCAGGGAATGATCAGTACACCAATCCCACTTGGCTCACCAAATTTCGTTCTTCTAGGTTAAACCGTTCGTTTGCAGTAACCGTTTTCATCTCGAGGATTCACTCTGTTTTCTCCTATAAGAATACATGTATTTGGAACTCTACATCAAACACGGTTTCAGCTAGCTCTTTGAAACTTGACCCAATATATGAGTTCAAAGTTCTATCACTATGTTTGTTTGCTGTTTATGTAGCCCTAAGCAGAGACTGGCGAGAATCACTTTCATGGAAAGGGTTTGCCAAGCTTTCAAAAAATTACGAGTTGCCTTAAATCTCAGCAAACACTTTTTCACCCAATCTTGATGATACTTTCAGGGAATGATCAGTACACGAATCCCAATTGGCTCACCAAATTTCGTTATTCTAGTTTAAACCGTTCGTTTGCAGTAACCGTTTTCATTTTGAGGTTTCACTCTGTTTTCTCCTATACGGATACATGTATTTGGAACTCTAAATCAAACACTGTTTTTGCTAGCTCTTTGAAACTTGACCCAATAAAGCAATTTCAAGTTCTATCTCTAAGGTTTGTTTGCTGTTGATGTAGCCCTAAGCAAAGACTGGCTAGAATCACTTTCATGGAAAGGGGTTGCAATGCTTCCAAAAAACTACGAGTTGCCTGAAATCTCAGCAAACACTTTTCCACCCAAACTTGATGATACTGTCAGGGAATGATAAGTACACCAATCCCACTTGGCTCACCAAATTTCGTTCTTCAAGGTTAAACCGTTCGTTTGCAGTAACCGTTTTCATCTCGAGGATTCACTCTGTTTTCTCCTATAAGGATACATGTATTTGGAACTCTACATCAAACACGGTTTCTGCTAGCTCTTTGAAACTTGACCCAATATATGAGTTCAAAGTTCTATCACTATGTTTGTTTGCTGTTGATGTAGCCCTAAGCAGAGACTGGCGAAAATCACTTTCATGGAAAGGGGTTGCCAAGCTTCCAAAAAACTACGAGTTGCCTCAAATCTCTGCAAACACTTTTTCACCCAATCTTGATGATACTTTCAGGGAATGATCAGTACACCAATCCCACTTGGCTCACCAAATTTCGTTCTTCTAGGTTAAACCGTTCATTTTCAGTAACCGTTTTCATTTTGAGGTTTCGCTCTGTTTTCTCCTATACACATACATGTATTTGGAACTCTAAATCAAACACGGTTTGTGCTAGCTCTTTGAAACTTGACACAATAAAGCAGTTTCAAGTTCTATCTCTATGGTTTGTTTGCTGTTGATGTAGCCCTAAGCAGAGACTGGCGAGAATCACTTTCATGGAAAGGGGTTGCCAAACTTCCAAAAAACTACGAGTTGCCTGAAATCTCAGCAAACACTTTTTCACCCAATCTTGATGATACTTTCAGGGAATGATCAGTACACCAATCCCACTTGGCTCACCAAATTTCTTTCTTCTAGGTTAAACCGTTCGTTTGTAGTAACCGTTTTCATCTTGAGGTTTCACTCTGTTTCCTCCTATATGGATACATGTATTTGAAACTCTAAATCAAACACATTTTTTGCTAGCTCTTTGAAACTTGACTTAATAAAACAGTTTCAAGTTCTGTCTATATGGTTTGTTTGCTGTTGATGTAGCCCTAAGCAGAGACAGGCGAGAATCACTTTCATGGAAAAGGGTTGCTAAGCTTCCGAAAAACTACGACTTGCCTAAAATCTCAGCAAACACTTTTTCACCCAATCTTGATGATACTTTCAGGGAATGATCAGTACACCAATCCCACTTGGCTCACCAAATTTCATTCTTCTAGGTTAAACCGTTCGTTTTCAGTAACCGTTTTCATCTTGAGGATTCACTCTGTTTTCTCCTATAAGGACACATGTATTTGGAACTCTAAATCAAACACGGTTTGTGCTAGGTCTTTGAAACTTGACCCAATAAAGCAGTTTCAAGTTCTGTGTCTATGGTTTGTTTTCTGTTGATGTAGCCTTAAGCAGAGACTGGCGAGAATCACTTTCATGGAAAGGGTTTGCCAAGCTTCCAAAAAACTACGATTTTCATACAATCTCAGCAAACACATTTTCACCCAATATTGATGATACTTTCAGAAAATGATCAGTACAGAAATCCCACTTGCCTCACCAAATTTCGTTCTTTTAGGTTAAACCGTTCGTTTACAGTAACCGTTTTCATTTTGAGGTTTCACTCTCTTTTCTCCTATAGGGATACATGTATTTGGAACTCTAAATCAAACACGGTTTGTGCTAGGTCTTTGAAACTTGACCCAATAAAGCAGTTTCAAGTTCTGTCTCTATGGTTTGTTTTCTGTTGATGTAGCCTTAAGCAGAGACTGGTGAGAATCACTTTCATGGAAAGGGTTTGCCAAGCTTCCAAAAAACTACGATTTTCATACAATCTCAGCAAACATATTTTCACCCAATATTGATGATACTTTCAGAAAATGATCAGTACAGAAATCCCACTTGCCTCACCAAATTTCGTTCTTTTAGGTTAAACCGTTCGTTTACAGTAACCGTTTTCATTTTGAGGTTTCACTCTCTTTTCTCCTATAGGGATACATGTATTTGGAACTCTAAATCAAACATGGTTTGTGCTAGCTCTTTGAAACTTAACCCAATAAAGCAGTTTCAAGTTCTGTCTCTATGGTTTGTTTTCTGTTGATGTAGCCCTAAGCAGAGACTTCGAGAATCACTTTCATGGAAAAAGGTTGACAAGCTTTCAAAAAACTACAAGTTGCCTGAAATCTCAGCAAAAACTTTTCCACCCAATCTTGATGATACTTTCAGAAAATGATCAGTACACCATTCCCACTTGACTCACCGAATTTCGTTCTTCTAGGTTAAACCGTTCGTTTGCAGTAACCGTTTTCATTTTGAGGTTTCACTCTGATTTCTCGTATTGGATACATGTATTTGGAACTGTAAATCAAACACTGTTTGTGCTAGCTCTTTGAAACTTGACCCAATAAAGCAGTTTCAAGTTCTGTCTTTATGGTTTGTTTGCTGTTGATGTAGCCCTCAGCAGAGACTTGCGAGAATCACTTTCATGGAATGGGGTTGCCAAGCTTCCAAAAATCTACGAGTTGCCTGAAATCTCAGCAAACACTTTTTCAACCAATCTTGATGATACTTTCGGGGAATGATCAGTACACCAATCCCACTTGGCTCACCAAATTTCGTTCTTTTAGGTTAAACCGTTCGTTTGCAGAAACCGTTTTCATTTTGAGGTTTCACTCTTTTTTCTCCTATACGGATACATGTATTTGGAACTCTAAATAAAACACAGTTTGTGCTAGCTCTTTGAAACTTGACCAATAAAGAAGTTTCAAGTTCTATCTCTGGTTTGTTTGCTGTTGATGTAGCCCTAAGCAGAGACTGGCGAGATTCACTTTCATGGAAAGAAGTTGCCAAGCTTCCAAAAAACTAGGAGTTGCCTGAAATCTCAGCAAACACTTTTTCACCCAAACTTGATGATACTTTAAAGAAATGATCAGTAAACAAATCCAACTTGGCTCACCAAATTTCGTTCTTCTGGGTTAAACCATTCGTTTGCAGTAACCGTTTTCATTTTGAGGTTTCACTCTGTTTTCTTTTATACGGATACATGTATTTGGAACTCTAAATCAAACACGGTTTATGCTAGCTCTTTGAAACTTGACCCAATATATGAGTTCAAAGTTCTATCACTATGTTTGTTTTCTGTTGATGTAGCCTTAAGCAGAGACTGGCGAAAATCACTTTCTAGAAAGGGGTTGCCAAGCTTCCAAAAAACTACGAGTTTCCTGAAATCTCAGCAAACACTTTTTTAACCAATCTTTATGATACTTTCAGGGAATTATCAGTACACCAATCCCACTTGGCTCACCAAATTTTGTTCTTCTAGGTTAAACCGTTCGTTTGCAGTAACCGTTTTCATTTTGAGGTTTCACTCTGTTTTCTTCTATAAGGATACATGTATTTAGAACTCTAAATCAAACACGGTTTGTGCTAGCTCTTTGAAACTTGACCCAATAAAGCAGTTTCAAGTTCTGTCTCTATGGTTTGTTTTCTGTTGATGTAGCCCTAAGCAGAGACTTGCGAGAATCACTTTCATGGAAAAAGGTTGCCTAGCTTTTAAAAAACTACGAGTTTCCTTAAATCTCAGCAAACACATTTTCACCCAATCTTGATGATACTTTCAGAAAATGATCAGTACACCAATCCCACTTGGATCACCAAATTTCGTTCTTCTAGGTTAAACCATTCGTTTGCAGTAACCGTTTTCATTTTGAGGTTTCACTCTGTTTTCTCCTATACGGATACATGTATTTAGAACTCTAAATCAAACACGGTTTGTGCTAGCTCTTTGAAACTTGACCCAATAAAGCAGTTTCAAGTTCTATCTCTATGGTTTGTTTGCTGTTGATGTAGCCCTAAGCAGAGTCTGGCGAGAATCACTTTCATGGGAAGGGGTTGCCAAGCTTCCAATAACCTAGGAGTTGCCTGAAATCTCAGCAAACACTTTTTCACCCAATCTTGATGATACTTTCTCGGAATGATCAGTACACCAATCCCACTTGGCTCACCAAATTTCGTTCTTCTAGGTTAAACCATTCGTTTGCAGTAACCGTTTTCATTTTGAGGTTTCACTCTGTTTTTTCCTATACGGATACATGTATTTCGAACTCTAAATCAAACACGGTTTGTGCTAGCTCTTTGAAACTTGACCCAATGAAGCAGTTTAAAGTTCTATCTCTATGGTTTGTTTGCTGTTGATATAGCCCTAAGCAGAGACTGGCGAGAATCACTTTAATGGAAAGGGGTTGCCAAGCTTCCAAAAAACTACGAGTTGCCTGAAATCTCAGCAAACACTTTTTCACCCAATCTTGAATACTTTCAGGGAATGATCAGTACACCAATCCCACTTGGCTCACCAAATTTCGTTCTTCAAGGTTAAACCGTTCGTTTGGAGAAACCGTTTTCATTTTGAGGTTTCACTCTGTTTCCTCCTATACGAATACATGTATTTGGAACTCTAAGTAAAACACGATTTGGGCTAGCTCTTTGAAACTTGACCCAATAAAGCAGTTTCAAATTCTCTCTCTATGGTTTGTTTGCTGTTGATGTAGCCCGAAGCAGAGACTTGCGAGAATCACTTTCATAAAAAAAGGTTGCCAAGCTTCCAAAAAACTACGAGTTGCCTGAAATCTCAGCAAACACTTTTTCACCCAATCTTGATGATACTTTCAGGGAATGATCAGTACACCAATCTCACTTGGCTCACCAAATTTCGTTCTTTTAGGTTAAACCGTTCGTTTGGAGAAACCGTTTTCATTTTGAGGTTTCACTCTGTTTCCTCCTATACGAATACATGTATTTGGAACTCTAAGTAAAACACGATTTGGGCTAGCTCTTTGAAACTTGACCCAATAAAGCAGTTTCAAATTCGATCCCTATGGTTTGTTTGCTGTTGATGTAGCTCTAAGCAGAGACTGGCGAGAATCACTTTCATGGAAAGGGGTTGCCAAGCTTCCAATAAACTAGGAGTTGCCTGAAATCTCAGCAAACACTTTTTCAACCAATCTTACTGATACTTTCAGGGAATGATCAGTACACCAGACTCACTTGGCTATCCAAATTTCGTTCTTCTAGGTTAAACCGTTCGTTTTCAGTAACCTTTTTCATTTTGAGGTTTCACTCTGTTTTCTCCTATACGGATACATGTATTTGGAACTCTAAATCAAACACGGTTTGTGCTAGCTCTTTGAAACTTGACCCAATAAAGCTGTTTCAAGTTCTATCTCTGTGGTTTGTTTGCTGTTGATGTAGACCTAAGCAGAGACTGGCGAGAATCACTTTCATTGAAAAGGGTTGCTAAGCTTCCAAAAAACCACGAGTTGCCTGAAATCTCAGCAAACACTTTTCCAATCAATCTTGATGATACTTTCAGGGAATGATCAGTACACCAATCCCACTTGACTCACCAAATTTCGTTCTTCAAGGTTAAACCATTCGTTTGCAATAACCGTTTTCATCTTGAGGATTCACTCTGTTTTCTCCTATACGGATACATGTATTTGGAACTCTAAATCAAACACGGTTTTTGCTAGCTCTTTGAAACTTGACCAAATAAATCAGTTTCAAGCTCTATCTGTATGGTTTGTTTGCTGTTGATGTAGCCCTAAGCAGAGACTGGCGAGAATCACTTTCAGGGAAAGGTGTTGCCAAGCTTCCAATAAACTATGAGTTGCCTGAAATCTCAGCAAACACTTTTCCACCCAATCTTGATGCTACTTTCAGAAAATGATCAGTACACCAATCACACTTGACTCACCGAATTTCTTTCTTCTAGGTTAAACCGTTCGTTTGCAGTAACCGTTTTCATTTTGAGGTTTCACTCTGATTTCTCCTATTGGATACATGTATTTGGAACTCTAAATCAAACACGTTGTGCTAGCTATTTGAAACTTGACCCAATAAAGCAGTTTCAAGTTCTGTCTTTATGGTTTGTTTGCTGTTGATGTAGCCCTAAGCAGAGACTGGCGAGAATCACTTTCATGGAATGGGGTTGCCAAGCTTCCAAAAAACTACGAGTTGCCTGAAATCTCAGCAAACACTTTTTCACCCAATCTTGATGATACGTTGAGGGAATGATCAGCACACAAATCCCACTTGGCTCACCAAATTTCGTTCTTCTAGGTTAAACCGTTCGTTTGCAGTAACCGTTTTCATCTTGAGGTTTCACTCTGTTTCCTCCTATACCGATGCATGTATTTGGAACTCTAAATCAAACACAGTTTTTGCTAGCTCTTTGAAACTTGACTGAATAAAACAGTTTCAAGTTCTATCTCTATGGTTTGTTTGCTGTTGATGTAGTCCTAAGCAGAGACAGGCGAGAATCACTTTCATGGAAAAGGGTTGCTAAGCTTCCAAAAAACTACGAGTTGCCTGAAATCTCAGCAAACACTTTTCCACCCAATCTTGATGATACTTTCAGTGAATGATCAGTACACCAATCCCACTTGGCTCACCAAATTTTGTTCTTCAAGGTTAAACCGTTCGTTTGCAATAACCGTTTTCATCTTTAGGATTCACTCTGTTTTCTCCTATACAAATACATGTATTTGGAACTCTAAATCAAACACGATTTGTGCTAGCTCTTTGAAACTTGACCAAATAAAGCAGTTTCAAGCTCTATCTATATGGTTTGTTTGCTGTTGATGTAGCCCTAAGCAGAGACTGGCGAGAATCACTTTCATGGAAAGGGGTTGCCAAGCTTCCAAAAAACTACGAGTTGCATGAAATCTCAGCAAACACTTTTTCACCCAATCTTGATGATACATTCAGGGAATGATCAGTACACCAATCCCACTTGGCTCACCAAATTTCGTTCTTCTAGGTTAAACCGTTCGTTTGCAGTAACCGTATTCATTTTGAGGTTTCACTCTGTTTTCTCCTATACGGATACATGTATTTGGAACTCTTAATCAAACACGGTTTGTGCTAGCTCTATTAAACTTGACCCAATAAAGCAGTTTCAAGTTCTATGTCTATGGTTTGTTTGCTGTTGATGTAGCCCTAAGCAGAGTCTGGCGAGATTCACTTTCATGGAAAGGGTTTGCCAAGCTTCCAAAAAACTACGATTTTCATACAATCTCAGCAAACACATTTTCACCCAATATTGATGATACTTTCAGAAAATGATCAGTACAGAAATCCCACTTGCCTCACCAAATTTCGTTCTTCTAGGTTAAACCGTTCGTTTACAGTAACCGTTTTCATTTTGAGGTTTCACTCTCTTTTCTCCTATAGGGATACATGTATTTGGAACTCTAAATCAAACACGGTTTGTGCTAGGTCTTTGAAACTTGACCCAATAAAGCAGTTTCAAGTTCTGTCTCTATGGTTTGTTTTCTGTTGATGTAGCCTTAAGCAGAGACTGGCGAGAATCACTTTCATGGAAAGGGTTTGCCAAGCTTCCAAAAAACTACGATTTTCATACAATCTCAGCAAACACATTTTCACCCAATATTGATGATACTTTCAGAAAATGATCAGTACAGAAATCCCACTTGCCTCATCAAATTTCGTTCTTTTAGGTTAAACCGTTCGTTTACAGTAACCGTTTTCATTTTGAGGTTTCACTCTCTTTTCTCCTATAGGGATACATGTATTTGGAACTCTAAATCAAACACGGTTTGTGCTAGCTCTTTGAAACTTAACCCAATAAAGCAGTTTCAAGTTCTGTCTCTATGGTTTGTTTTCTGTTGATATAGCCGTAAGCAGAGACTTCGAGAATCACTTTCATGGAAAAAGGTTGACAAGCTTTCAAAAAACTACAAGTTGCCTGAAATCTCAGCAAAAACTTTTCCACCCAATCTTGATGATACTTTCAGAAAATGATCAGTACACCATTCCCACTTGACTCACCGAATTTCGTTCTTCTAGGTTAAACCGTTCGTTTGCAGTAACCGTTTTCATTTTGAGGTTTCACTCTGATTTCTCCTATTGGATACATGTATTTGGAACTGTAAATCAAACACGGTTTGTGCTAGCTCTTTGAAACTTGACCCAATAAAGCAGTTTCAAGTTCTGTCTTTATGGTTTGTTTGCTGTTGATGTAGCCCTCAGCAGAGACTGGCGAGAATCACTTTCATGGAATGGGGTTGCCAAGCTTCCAAAAATCTACGAGTTGCCTGAAATCTCAGCAAACACTTTTTCAACCAATCTTGATGATACTTTCAGGGAATGATCAGTACACCAATCCCACTTGGCTCACCAAATTTCGTTCTTTTAGGTTAAACCGTTCGTTTGCAGAAACCGTTTTCATTTTGAGGTTTCACTCTTTTTTCTCCTATACGGATACATGTATTTGGAACTCTAAATAAAACACAGTTTGTGCTAGCTCTTTGAAACTTGACCAATAAAGAAGTTTCAAGTTCTATCTCTGGTTTGTTTGCTGTTGATGTAGCCCTAAGCAGAGACTGGCGAGATTCACTTTCATGGAAAGAAGTTGCCAAGCTTCCAAAAAACTAGGAGTTGCCTGAAATCTCAGCAAACACTTTTTCACCCAAACTTGATGATACTTTAAAGAAATGATCAGTAAACAAATCCAACTTGGCTCACCAAATTTCGTTCTTCTAGGTTAAACCATTCGTTTGCAGTAACCGCTTTCATTTTGAGGTTTCACTCTGTTTTCTTTTATACGGATACATGTATTTGGAACTCTAAATCAAACACGGTTTATGCTAGCTCTTTGAAACTTGACCCAATATATGAGTTCAAAGTTCTATCACTATGTTTGTTTTCTGTTGATGTAGCCTTAAGCAGAGACTGGCGAAAATCACTTTCTAGAAAGGGGTTGCCAAGCTTCCAAAAAACTACGAGTTTCCTGAAATCTCAGCAAACACTTTTTTAACCAATCTTTATGATACTTTCAGGGAATTATCAGTACACCAATCCCACTTGGCTCACCAAATTTTGTTCTAGGTTAAACCGTTCGTTTGCAGTAACCGTTTACATTTTGAGGTTTCACTCTGTTTTCTTCTATAAGGATACATGTATTTAGAACTCTAAATCAAACACGGTTTGTGCTAGCTCTTTGAAACTTGACCCAATAAAGCAGTTTCAAGTTCTGTCTCTATGGTTTGTTTTCTGTTGATGTAGCCCTAAGCAGACACTTGCGAGAATCACTTTCATGGAAAAAGGTTGCCTAGCTTTTAAAAAACTACGAGTTTCCTTAAATCTCAGCAAACACATTTTCACCCAATCTTGATGATACTTTCAGAAAATGATCAGTACACCAATCCCACTTGGATCACCAAATTTCGTTCTTCTAGGTTAAACCATTCGTTTGCAGTAACCGTTTTCATTTTGAGGTTTCACTCTGTTTTCTCCTATACGGATTACATGTATTTAGAA
>NW_027521527.1:0-75223 GCF_052094955.1 Ictidomys tridecemlineatus
TGGGCGGTCTCTGGAGGCTTCTGACCAACTCAGAAGCATTTCTCCTTCTTGAAGCCACGTCTGGCCTATCTTGGCTAACTGTGTTGTAATATAACTACCATTATAGCAGGTAGAGGATAATGCAGCAACAGTACAATTCCACATTTCATTTATAGCAGGGAACAGAATGTGCACTACTGAGCGCTTCTGCACCATTTTATCAGAGTAATACATAAAATCCTGAGCCTTTTAATTCAAATAGGTAAGCTCAGATGTTCCTCTTTTCATGACTTGACAATAACATCTAGCCTGGTTCTCCAACATACCCTTACTAAAGAGGACTATTTCTTTGCACCTCTGGTTAGTTAGAAAATAAGTAACAATAAAGAATTTTAGGGGGCTGGGTGTGTGGCTCAGGGTTCCGCATACCAACAAAGATGTTGTGTCCGCTGAAAACTAAAGAATAAATTTTTTTTTAAAAAAAGAATTTTAGGATTGCCACATTATTTTATTATGAAAAGAAAAAGGATTATTAGGATTTGTGGAATAAAAGTGTAGAGACTCAATTGTCTTTCTAATAATCTTGCTTAAATTCCTAGGGTATTGTCCACAGTGCCCTTTCTTTTGAAAAGAAGTTTTAGCTTTGAATCATGGAGCTGGGGTATAACCTACTTTCTATGGCTTTCAGTCTTGAAGAGTCTTGAAAGATGCATCCTGAGGACATCAGATTACATTATGTTCAGAATGCTTTGTCAGGAACAGAAGGAAGATTTGCTGAATGAAGCTAACTCTTGGAGACCTTGGTATCCAGACCCATTTCAGACTACTATCCAAGACTGCAAAATGCCAAATGCCAAGCTGACCATGTATTGTGCTAAGACCTAACTAAACCCTTTAATTCAAAAGGGTGAGTTTAAAAGAAAGAAACCAGGAGAAATCATCACTTCCTCAAATCTGATTGAAGGTTGAGAGGGATCAAGGGAAATTTCAATAGCTCTCTGAGGAAGCTGGTCCACAAGAAAACAATGAACAGAGACTGAAAGAAAAGAAAGGAAGCCATGCTGATTAGCTCCCCCTGTGGAGAAAGTCTCTGCCACTTGGCTTCCTTTGATGAGATTACAGACTTCTGAATCTTGTTCCCACCAGGAAGGTAGACATTGAAAGGACATCCTTCTCCATAGGCCAGGAACACATTCTTTGTCTTTGGAAAAGGACACTATTTTGCTCTCTGGAATGACTTGATCATCTTTTCAGCTTTGAGATCAGAGCTTTGCTGTGTGAGGTTCTGAATGAATCTAGCCTAAAAGGAAGCTCAGGTTTTTCTGGGGAAAGTTGCAATAATTCCAGAGAGCCCAAATAATTACATGATTATTTTATTTTTTTAGTAATTCATCAACAGGGCAGACAGACTTTAATAGCTTCTTACTTTTGAGATTTCCCTAATAGTATTTCTCCATGGTTCCTTCTGCCTTACCCTCCTTCTTAGTTGGGAAAGGATACAAGCTAACTTTCTGTTAATTTGTATAGTATAAGTCATCTATGGTTTCTGTCCCCTTCTTTCATATATACTCAACTTTCATCTATTTACAGGCTCTCAAACTCTCACAGTGGGACAGATTTAGAGATAAACAGACCCAGTCTAAGGAGGACCCCCATTAGTGACTTGTGATCATTTAAATCTACCTTAGAAGTTATCAGTGTTGGGAAACATTTTTGGTTACCTTAAACTTATTTTGGAATTTTCTGTCATTAATTCACCATCGTCCATATATACCCTCCTCTCATTTCTCTGGTCATCCCAACCTTCGACATCATTCAAGGCCCAGTTTAAATCCTACCACTTCCTTATACTGAAGATAATCATGTAAATGTAAAAAATCCAATAGCATCATAAAATCTTAGTTACAAGCAGAAGAGAATGTGGAGTTCTAGTACCATCTCCTCACTTTACATATGTGGGAATAAGGAGAAGGGGGGTGAGAAAGCAGGGCACAGCTCTACATATCAACATCCTTTTTTGTACATCGTGAATGGTATTGTTTTTACCAATGCAAGTATGTCTATATTATTTCTCTCAACTCCAAGTTTTTTGAGGGCAAGGATTATCATTCTCTTGTCTATATTTTGCACGGTGGCTAATATGTACTAGGGTTTTTCTAAGAATTATAAAATAGAACTTTTTATAATAGAGTGAATATTCTATGATCAGCATTGTCCAGTATGAAAACCACTAGCCAGGTGCAACTTTTGAGCACCTGACACGTGCCTAGTGCAAATGAGGAATTTAATTTTTAGACTCATTTAATTTTAATTACCTCCTATTTAAATTTAGACACATGTGGCTAGTGATTTCCATATTGAACTGAGTAACTTTCATTCATTTATTGATTCCCAGATAGTGAGTAAAAATTAAAGTCCATTTGTTGATTTGATTGTACTTTTTAAATGTGCTCTAAGTAGAATTATAGAGGTCTACATGGCGAAGGGCAAAGTCTTATCTCAATTAAACACCTCTGGAAAAGCAAAGGCACTGGCTCAAGATTGCATGCTTGATTAGGGACAGAGCTGGCATCAGGGCCCAAGCCTGATTTGTGATTTTTACATTTCTTTGTCATAATTCCTTAGGGAAAGGACTGAGAGGAGAAATTAGGTAGTAAGTGGAAGAGGAAACCAAACACAAATTACATATACACAATGAATGAAGATTGTAGACAAAGAGGAAGGAAAAATAAGGGAAGCCATACAAAAGTAATCTGAAATATTAGTGAACAGAAAAGAAGGAGGAAAACATTAAAAGCTCATTCTTTCATCCATGAGCCTGTGTGTAAATGAAGAATTTTCTTTTAGACAGGAAACAATGTTACTGTAGTAAATCATGGACTTGCATAGGTGTACCCAGGATTGTCCCAGGAAGAGAACTTAGTGGCTACTGAACCGTGACAAAGTCCTCAGACTAATGAATCACATTCTTCAAAATCAATCAAAGAACTGGATCTGAATGAGCATGGAATGTTAATGTCTGGTTCACCAAATAGAGATAACAGTTTCATCGGACCCCAAAGCCTCAGTCGGTCAGCTCTTTATCCTTCCCTGTTGTCTGTTGATCCCACTTTATCCTTCATCTTGCTTTGCAGCTGCTCAGTGAAGAGGGACCTTGCTGAGGAGTGTTGAAATTGATGGCATGTGAGAGACCCTGGAAGCACAGACTACTGGTGGAAGGGAATGGTTTGAAAGACTAGAGTCCAGCTGCCCTTTCCTTGTGGACTCTTGATAATCTTAGCAGCATCAAAAGCCTTCCAAGAGAAAAATAACTGTTTAAAATATGTAGCTTATCATTGAGTAAGAGAAGCTTGATCCTGAAGAGCTCAGTGGTATTCAAAATAGGAAGTTACATTTTTATTTGTTTGTTTCATAGTATCATGTTTTCTAGAAGGAAGGAAAAACTAAGACTAAATTGTAACAGCATGATCTGTAGCATTCATTTTGGTTCCTTATGTCTTTTTCCACTCTGCTAGAGGAATGAAACAATAATGGGATTTTCTGAGCATGTAGAATATTTAAAATTTTTGTTTTTATTTATTTTTCCCTATTTAAGGGCTGTTCTGTTGTGTCACAAGCATAGCAAGCTTTTCTTTTGTATCTTCAGTGCTACTTCATTTGTTGACATGGAACCATTCTCAAAGTCACAGGTACTAGTTAGGATGTATCTGTGTGGTATTGGAATGTACTGGCCAATCATAATTTCCTTCCAGATCTCATTACCTCTCTCTTCCTTGTCCTTGCTCTCTTCTTCACAGCCCCCCCATTTCTTATTAATATAACATCCCTCTGATAATTGCATTTGATGTTATGTCCAATCCTTACATGATTGCTCTTTTCTACACCATCTCGTGTCTGGTTCTCTCTTTCCTATTATCCTCTCTACCTGAAACCAGATTGTTGTTAATTTTCTCTTTCCTGTTACCAACTATGCACTGCCCCTTAATAAATTATTCTAAAGACTAGACTAATTGAGGGCTGGGGATATAGCTCAGTTGGTAGAGTGCTTGCCTTGAGTGCACAGGCCCTGGGTTCAATCCCCCAGCACCCCTCTCACACCCCTACCTACAATATGGCTTTATGTGGGCAAAGATCTGGTAACACAGAACTTTTTAAAATAATATAAACTATTATTAATTACAGTGTAAATTTCTTGCTATGCTTCTGTTAATGTTAAATGGACATGATGTTTTGATGAGAAGATTCAGGATATATTAATAGAAGTAAGAAAATAGAATAAATCTAAATGTGAAAAATAAGTAATTAAAACAATTGTAACTCATTGGAATTGTGTAATAGAGTCATGAACTTTGGGGTTGGGCAAACATGAGTTTGAGTCTCAGCTTTGTCACCAACACTGTGTAACTTTGGACAAGTCGTTGAGACTTGGTTTCTCTACTTGTCAGACTGGGATTAATAATATTCCCACAGCAGGGCCATTGTAAGGACCAATGAGATAAGTAAATAAAAGCATATGGTGCATAGCTGACATTTGATAAATGCTTATTTTCCCTTCCTCTCAGAATAAATAGCATGACTGATCCATCAGAAAACCTTTGGGTATTTAGATGTTTAAAAGACCAGAATACGATTTCTTAAGTGCCCAACCAACTACCAGTCAGTGATGTAGGCCTCAGGGAGAATAGATCCTAGTTTTAAAAATGCATTTAGACTTGAACCCCAGGTTTACAAAAGGATTTTTAGATCCAATGTATGTCTTCTGACACATTATCTAAATCTCCATGCATATTCAGCTAATCACATCAGTTCATTTTGTGGGCTCACAGCCATCATTTTGTTCTTTTGAAGATTGAGAACACTGTGTAACAATTTATTTGTTTTAGGGGTATCATTAGTTGCTATCAGTGCCTGCTTTGTAAATTTTGTGAGCTATAAAATATACTACTACATATTCCTGGGGAGTTTTTTTTTTTTCTACTGAGAGTATTTAAGTTGAATTTTTAAAAATAGTCTGGGAGGGAAGATGCTGGCAATGAAGCAAAGCATTTAAAATTTTAAAAATAAGCTGTGTATTTATAGCAATTATATCAGGATGTTATTAGTGATTAAATATAGTCTTATAGAATAATATATCCAGAGTGAAAAAATGCTAAGCATTATAATACCCTAGCAATTTTTTACTAGGTTTTTTTTTTTTTTTTTTTTTTAATGGAAGATAGCTTGTATTTTAGGATGGATGAAGCATGACCTACTGCATTTGCATCAATTTATTTAGTCTTTAGGATAGAGTGGAGTGCTTATATTGCTACTTTGTCATTCAAATTTAGTTAAGGAATACGTTTTTAGGCTCTTTTTTTATTATTCTTTTTAGATACTGTCTTGAATAAAAAGTAGCAATAGCCATTTTCTGCAATGGTAGAATATCCTCCCTGCCATTTCCTTTCCCTAGGCTGTGGAGACATGAGATAATTCATTGCCTGTATATCTTGGGCCATAACTTTATCTCTCTGGGGGAGAATTCAGTTAATTAGCTGAACTGTCCTAACCTCAAATTTGCTTCTGTTTAAGGGGGGGGGGGGAGTTGTATCAAGACTACTGTGTTTGTTTATGTGTTTTATAGAAATTACTTCATTTAATTGATTAATTGGTATAGGCTTGACTGTCCTTGTTTCAGAACTGAAGGAAAGCAGGTGTAGAGTTTTTAATAAATTATCCTACATTACAATCTCACAAGTAAGAAAGTTGAAATTACAACTGCATCTAACTAGATATAAACATACATACTTTCCAAGGCAGCAGGTTACAGAGGCTTTACATTGATTTGCTTAAGTTCTCAAATCACTATTTTTATGATTCAAACATTATGTGAAGGTAATAATGATTCAGACCCTTTTTATGTTTAGGCAGTAGGTATTGAACCTAAGGGCATTTAACCATTGAGCAACATCCCCAGCCCTTTTTATTTATTTATTTTTTTTATTTTGAGACAGGGTCTCAGAAGATTGCTTACAGCCTGTTAAAATTGCTGAGGCTGGCTTGGAACCTCTGATTCTCCTGCCTCAGCCTCCCAAGCTGCTGGGATGAAAGGAATGTGCCATCATGCCCAGCTCAGTCTCCTTTCATATCCCAAAATAGGAAATACAGGGTAGAAGAGCAGACTTGAGGTATCTGTCACATAGTCAAGTGGATCAAATATCTGGGACCTAGGAGAGAGAGAGAGAGAGAGAGAGAGAGAGAGAGAGAGAGAGAGAGAGAGAGAGAGAGAACCCCCATTAGACACAAGGTGCTTTCAATCTGGCTTCTAATTGGCCTGTTTCCCCCATTCTTAGTAGTCTATGGGGTTGTGATTTAACATCAGGCAGATTCAGCTCTGAATAAGACAAACAGAGCCAGGATGTCTAAGAGGCTGTACCATTAAGAGATGTAGGTAGGGGCTGGGTTGTGGCTTAGTGGTAGAGTGTTTGCCTCGCATGTGTGAGGCACTGGGCTCGATTTTCAGCATCACATATAAATAAATAAAATAAAGGCTCCTCGACAACTAGAAAATATTTTTTAACAAATGTGGGTCGAAGTCAGCCTTGGCACTTACAGGTTTTCCAAGGCAGAGATTCTCAAACGTTGGTGTGTATCCCTGGAAAGGTAATAAAGAATAGAAACCCAGTATGATAAAGCCTAAGTCCTGTCATTGTTTACTTATTTATTTATTTTTTTAACCAAGTTCTAAAGATAATTTTGTCAGACTCCAGGGTTCAAGAAACAGCCTGAACTGTCGTTTCTATCTTGAAGCTAAGCAATAACAAAAACAATTATATAGCCTTGTTTTTAATTTTTTTTTAAAGAGAGAGAGAGAGAGAGAGAATTTTTTAATATTTATTTTTTAGTTCTCGGCGGACACAACATCTTTGTATGTGGTGCTGAGGATCGAACCCAGACTGCACACACGCTACCGCTTGAGCCACATCCCCAGCCCAAGCCTTGTTTTTATTTAGAAGGATATGCTGTTTACTTGAAACTTAAATTTTAAAATGTTTTAAAATTGTTTGCCATTATTCAAATGTTTTGTAACTATTCAAAGTTGACAAATATATCCCCACAATGAAGTTTTCCTAAAATGTCTCCATCTTCCCACTTCCCCCAGGGTGAAAGGATGAATTTGTCTGGAACATCTGAGAAACTTTTCTTCTCAAACTTGGTTTTCCCTGTGGGAAACAGAGTGAGGGAAAAGCTCTGCCCTTTCCTGGAGGCAACACTTAACACACATTTTGGAATCTGAGGAGCAGCTGCCAATTTCACCTGCAGGCAGGAAGTACACACTTGTTAGCTATAAGGTTTTTAAAAATAGTCTGTACTTGGCCAGATTACAAGGGACACTGTTGTTTGTGGCATCAAAAAAGGAAGGGGACTTACATGTGAGTAATCCTTATTAAAGGGGATTTTAGGAAGCTGGACACTTGAGAAAAGCAGGCAACTGTGAAAAGAATATCTCCTGCTTACCTTTGTAAAAACCAACAATTACTCCCAAATTGGGTTGGGATTAGATAAGGCAATCAGTTGTAATAGAGTTGATATCTGGGAAGGAGGAAGTTTGAGTCATTCAGAGATAAACCTCTTATTATGATTCCTTTTCCTTGATCATCTTTTTTTTTTTTTTTTTTAAAGGATTAATTTTTTTTTAAGAGAGAGTGAGAGAAGAGAGAGAGAGAGAGAGAGAGAGAGAGAGAGGAGAGAGAGAATTTTTAATATTTATTTTTTAGTTCTCGGCAGACACAACATCTTTGTTGGTATGTGGTGCTGAGGATCGAACCCGGGCCGCACGCATGCCAGGCGAGCGCGCTACCGCTTGAGCCACATCCCCAGCCCCTTGATCATCTTTATCCTTCCACCTCACCCCTACCTTTAGGCATGGTGTGGGGGTGGGTAAGGAAGGAGTGACTTTGGAAGTGCTCCTTAACCAGGCTTTTGTATTCTTTGTCCCTGGCCCATAGGCTTTCTCATCAGCAGGCTTCCCTGCCCTGTCATTAGGCCTAGTGGCAAAAGAGCCCCATTTTCAGGAACTGACCCATGCCGAGAGCAGGTCACCTCAGATGGAGGCTTGCTGCTTTATTCGGAGGCTTCTGAGATTCCCAGATGTTGAGGCAAGATGCAAATATGGGGGAAATGCTTTCATTGCTCCTCTGTTCATTTCTTGACCATTGGAAGAAATGGGGTTCTGTCGCATGACCAAACACATGGCTTCCTATGGACACGGTGGATTCCTACCTTACACAATTACAATCGCAGAAAGAAGCTCTTTGCAAGAGCAATAGCTAATTCTCTCTGAATGTTACTACAGTTGAGGAGAATATGCATTTTTTTTTCCTGCTCCTTTATATTTCCCCTTCACTTATGCTTAAGAACAGGTAATTGGAGCAGGGCTTCACAGTGTAATCTTGCCCAAAGGCTAAGCTTGCCACCTAATGACACACAGTTGTTCTTCTTTATTGAGGCCGTCTTACACTCATTATCTCTAAATTAGTTCCCTTTTCTCCTTTGCTTTATTATTCATCCACCTCCTCCTTTTTCACTTGGATTTTTCCAAGTGAACCATGACAAAGTGTGTCTTTGTGGAGTTGTGTGTCTGTGTGAGTGAGTGTGCCCCCTACCCGCCGCCCCCCCTCGTTTACATGAAGTGTTTATTTAAGCCAAGGCAGTGGAAAATTAACAACAATCTTTGGCATTGATTGCTTCATAATGATCTCGCATCAATCCAGGGAGAAAAATCTAGCTGAAAGTGAAGGAAACTGAAATTCAGTTGCAGGGTTTCCCTTGCCAAGGCCAGTTGCAAGCAGCTGAATTACAGAGAAAAGAATTGAAACGGGTTTTTGAATGAAGACTGTGAGAGTGCGTAAAAGTATAATTAAAACTTTAACATCCTGTTCCATCAAAGAAAAGTTTTATATACTATCCATGTAACAGATTAAAAAGGAGGTTAAAAAGGAGGTAAAGACAAGAAAATACTCAAGAGGCTTCTTTGTTCAGGCTGAGGTTGGAATCCCTACTTTACTCTGTAACTTAGTATTACCTAGACTTTCTGAGTCTTGTTTTCTTACCTCAAAGAAGGACAATAACAACCACCTCACAAGTTTGTGGTAAGGATGAAAGGAGATAAAATTAAAAGTGCTTAATACAGTGTTGCATTAGAGACAACAAATTATTTTAACAATTGGCCATAATTTTAAATTTCTTTACAATAGACTGAAACACAGTTTAGAAAGTTTTGGCTTAAAAGCCTGGAAATAGGATTTAAGATTTTTTTGTTGATGTTTTTTTTCTTCGCTAAGACCTTGTTTTTTTTTTTCCTCCTTTAGCTTGGGCCTTGCATTGCTCAGGCACAGCAGGCAGCTCCGCCACATTGCAGGTGCTCTGCTTGGCAGTGTGATCTCACTGAATCCTTGTACAAGGTCTACAAAAGGTTGCTATTGTTCCCATATTGTAGATAGGATTTACAACTTGTAGATCACATTCCATTTCCACTTTTGCATCATTCCTTTACATTCCAAAAGTAATCTTCTCTCCTCACTCCCACTGGATTTTCTCAACTCTCCTTCCTGTTCATTAGTCCAGGGCTACCTAGGAGTTCTTCAGTCTAAGTAGCACTGATAGCCCTGGGTTTTTTGATGTGCTCTATTATCTACACTCTTTCCACATTATCGTCTTTTTTTGTCCTGTAAAGTCACTTCTTTCTCTACTTTTTATCCTTCTTCCACAAAACCAGATTGGGAGGGAGACAGAGAAGGAGGAAGGTGGGGGAGTTGGAGGGGGGAAGGGAGAAAGGGAGAGAGAGGCAGCATGCAGCAAAGTTTAGGGGGAGACCTGAAGGTTCTGGTTCTAGTTGGGCGACCTTGGTAAATGGTTTAACATCTCCATGTCTCAGTTTCCTCACCAAGAAAAACAAATGATCCCGTTGTAACTTTCTATGATTCTTTCTTTGCCATTGCTCAAAAGATTACAGATTCTGTTTTTAAGTTAGTTTATCACTCACACACACATGCTTGCGCGTGCACACACACATGCACACACACACAACAAACACACACACCACTTTGTATTTATAAGTATTTACAAGACATTGTTCTGCGTGGTTTTTTTTTCCCAACACATTGACTTGGACCTGTCTAGCAGAGCCAGGGCCTGAATATGGTCCCTTCAGTTCTGAATCTTTCCTTTTTTGTCCTGTACCTCAGCAGGATGAGGTAAACCATCTAGGGCATGAGGAGAAGAAGATTGAAAGGCTGTGTGTGTGTGTGTGTGTGTGTGTGTGTGTGTGTCTGTGAACTGTGCTGAGAGAGTGAGTGGGTAGTGTGGACTGAGGATACAAAATTTAAGGGTAGAATTGATGCTCTGAGTTTTTCAAGGAAGAAAAATATTTTCATAATTAATTATTGTGGAGGTGTTATTGTGGTTTTCCTTAAATATCTGCAAGGACACCATCAGAGGAAAGGAATACGCTGGGAATGAAATAGAAAACATAATTTCAATTTGTAAATTTTAAATTCTTGGGTTCAACAAACAAAAAAGCAAACCAAAACAACACTGAAATATGTAGTACAAGCTACCATTGTGGCTTTGGGGATTTTCTGTTTTCTGAATTGTATTCCTCCTGAAATGAAATATATTTATATTTCTTGTCTTAATATCTACTCTATGGTTTGTTAAAAGATTAACTATTTAGTTCCTCAAGTATGAGACTAGGGGCTTGAAACTTTTTTCATGTCAAGTGTGGATAACTCCTTCTCAGTTTCACCCTGTTCTGCCCGTGCAAGAACAATCACATTTAAATCTATCCATTATGTACTCAATGGACTCTTTGGGCCATAAAAGAACTTATTCTCCAGTTAAAAAAAAAAAAATGGTGACATAGTCTAGATTCTTTGTGAAAGAATCAAACATATCTCTCTTTGTTCAGGAGGGGACCTGTCAGGTGAGAGTATGAAAAGGGAACAGGGAAATGTTGGGTGGTTTTGTCATATGTCACAGAAGTCCAGTGTAATGTGTTTGGCCCAGTCCTTTCTCATTTAAGATTTAAACCAATATTTATTTTTGAAAGGAAATTCAACCCATATGTATCTGCCTCAGTAGTCTTGTTGGCTTTCATTAGTATGAATCAGGAAATTACTTTTGCCAACATTACAAAAGGCCTAAAGATCAAGTGAATTTTATTCTTGGCAAATGCAGCTTCCAACCTGAAAGGAGGAAAGTAAGTTCCAGGTAATAACAAAAGAAAGATCAACATTATCCTGAAGTGACTTCCAAGACAAGAAGGGCAGAGAAGACTGAACAAGTTCTAAGAATTACTGATTGTTTCATTTTGTCTCAAAGCCAATGTAATTTGTTCTTGAACACAGATTTTCACATGTGTAGTTGTTGGCACAAGTTATTCAAGCAATTCCAGGTATAGAAAATAAAGCCTTGTGTAGAAAGAAAAAAAAATGCTATAATAACATCTTTGGTTTTGATTAATTATGTCTTTCAAAATAAAAAAAACTACAAATATATATTATTTATCTCAAAGAGACTCACTGTTTTGATATATTTTATATAAAATTAGAGGTTTTGAAAAACAGAAGTAGATATTTTTGTATCATTTTGAAAAAGAAATGAACAAAGAAAATCATATTTCATATGATTTTTCTAGGCTGGTTAATTCAAGGACAAAAAAAATTGTTTCACAGAGTATGTATATCACTTTTGCTCATCCACTGTAAAGTTTGAACACTCACAATTTTCTGTGTTTAGCTAATTCAGCTTAAGCTTTACCCACGGAATAGTATTCACTTCTCACTGACTGTTCCTGGATTAAATAAGGGCTTCCACAAGTGGTGAGGGAATATTGAGACCAAATTATACAGACCCAGGGCCAGACTCATTACTTGATGAAGAGAAACAGGCACACAATTTGGTTGCTCAGATGACATTAAGAGAAAGATACTTAGTATCACAAGAACTCAGCAATAAGTAGATTTTATTTATCATTTAAACTTAGCCAGAATCTGAAAGCCCACTATCCCCCATGAGATCAGGATATGGTAAAAAGTCCTCTTCATATTCTCTCCTCCCAGGTCCTGGAAGTATCCATGAAAGTCATGTTGTAATAAGTCTTTCTTTGGCCACAGAGATTCCTCTCTAAGAAATGATTCTCAGTTGTTCTTTCCCTAGACCAGCAGCATCAAGTTAACTGAAAGGTTGTTGAAAATGTAAATTCTCTGGCCTTACCCAGGAACTACTCAATCATAAACTCTGGGGGTGGGGTTTGGCAGTCCCTGCTTTAACCAGTTATCCAGGTGATCCCAGTGCATGCTAGAATTTGACAAGTCACCATTATAAAGTAATAACCTCCTGTAGGCCTTTGCGGTAAGACTATGAAATCTAACCATACTATAGTTGTTTGAATTTACTCACAAGTCTATAAATTTAAGCACCAGACCTACATAGGCATTACCTATCAAACATATATTTTAAAAGGATATATGCATTATTTTTTTTCCCTGGGAGTCTCAACTTCTGACTCCCCGTTCAGCTTGACCAGCTCAATCTCTACACAGGGGTCATGATATATGTGTGATTAGTCTTCTTGGACCCAGGCTACCCTACCTCTCTCCAAAAGAGATTAGCTTGGTTCAGGTAGCCCAGTATGGAAAGGGAATCTGATGGTCTCTTTCTGTAATGTTCTGAAACAATAGCTCTTGTACTAATGTGACTATACCTGCTCTACCTTCTTGGTTCCACATTGCAAGTTCTGACTCTTCTTGGCCTTGATAAGAAAAGACTCAGATTTCTGAGCACCAAAGCTCTTGGGACAAAGTGCTGCTGCTTTTCTACTTACTCTCAGATTGTAAGGTAATATGCCTGGAATGATAAATAACAAACTGTAATCTTAAATTTCCCTTTCAGTGGGATTAACTTTGTTTCCTAACAACCTGAGGTAATGGAGAGTGGCTTTCCATTTTCTGTTTTTGCGTATGTTCCGTATTTATGTAAAAGCCACTCATCAAAATAGACACAAAAAGTATTTATCATACTCTGGCACTAGAATCAGTCTCAAACTTTGACCCCTGATGGATATGTATGGTGTGGGGAGGAGGTCACTCCAGACAAAGGAATATCTCAGGACCAGCTGGCCTTTAGTTCCAAATCCTAAATAGTCACGTGCCTAGGGAACTAGGCTATGACACACATGAGATTCAGGATTCCTTCATCACTTCTAATCTAGGTTTACATACTGTTCTCTGAGCTTGTTCACTTTGGCTTTTAGGTTAGACCATAAGAGAAGAAGCATTTTCTTTCAAAAATGAAATCTGAGCAGCATCCACCACGTGATACTGGTATGAAGTAACCATTTATCTGTGTTAGTCAGCTTTGGATCAGTGTGACCAAAATATCTGATAAGAACAACTTAGAGAAATTTATTTTGGCTCATAGTTTTGGACATTCAGTCAATGGTTAACTGGTTCCAAGGCAGAAAAATTATGGCTGAAGGGCCTGGTGGGGAAAAAACATAGCTCATGGCAGCTGGAGAAACAGAAGAAGAGACTAAGCATCCTGGGACAAGATATAGTCCTCAAGGGCACACCTCCAGTGTTCTACTTCCTCCAGCCATGCCCACCTGCCTACTATTATTACCCTGTAATCCATTCAGATTAGTAACTCATCAAGTGGATTAATACACTGATGAGGTTACAGTTCTCCTAATCCAATCTTTTCACCCCTGAACATTGCTGCATTGCCTAACATACGAGCTTATGAGGGGCATATTCCAGGTCCAAATCATAACACCATCTGATAAAGGGTTAAATGTCCTTCTGGGAATGAGGCCAAATCATATCCGTGGCCAATGTAGGCAGGGTCTAGTTAGTGAGCATTTTTTTTTTTTTTTTTTTTTAAAGAGAGAGAGACAGAGACAGAGAGAATTTTAATTTTATTTTTTAGTTATCGAAGGTCACAACATCTGTTTGTATGTGGTGCTGAGGATCGAACCAGGGCCGCATGCATGCCAGGCGAGCGCGCTACCGCTTGAGCCACATTCCCAGCCCCGTTAGTGAGCATTTGTAGCTGGAGATGGCTACATTCAGAGACAGAGTCAGATCCCAAAAGTCATGCAAATGATCCAAAATAGGGCATTTTCTACTAAAATATATGACCAAAGAATTGAAGGAGAAATGTATGTCAGGCTGCTCTAGTTGGGATCTTAAATGTCACCCAAACGTCCATGAATTGAAGGCTTGATCCCACAGGTGGTAGTAATGGGAAGTGGTAGAGACTTTAGGAGGTGAGGCCTAGTGAAAGTTCTTTAGGTCTTTGTGGGGTGGGCATCCCTTAAAGGGATTGTGGAATCCCAGGCTCTTCTTCACTGTTGGCCATGAGGTGAGTATTTTTGCTCTGCCACATCCTCCCTGCCATTGCCATCTTGCACCCCCACCCTACAGACCCCAAATAAACAGGGCCAAATGATCATGGACTAACATTAAAAACTGTGAACTGAGGTAAAAGTTCCCTCTTTACAAATAATTTTAGATATTTGATATAGAAACATGAAATTGGCCAACACACAGGCATATTTACATTACTTGAGTTACTTGAATTAATCCCTGCCTAAACTCAATGAAGTAGGAATTATTGTGATTCCTAGTTCACAAGGTGAGTAAACCAAGGCTCACAGAGGTGAGGTGACTCACCCTCACAGAGCAAATAAAAGGAAAAGTGCATTACAACCTTGGGTCTTTCTTTTATTATTATTATTATTTAATATTTATTTATTTTTAGTTGTATTTGGACACAATACATTTATTTATTTATTTATTCATATGTGGTGCTGAGGATTGAACTCAGGGCCTCATACTTGCTAGATGAGCACTCTACCACTAAGCCACAACCCTAACCCCAAGGTCTTTCTTTTATAGTGCTGTTAACCACTGTAACAGTGGTTCTCAATCTATCAGACCCATACTTGCTTTATGACAAATATTTGAAGGGCCCCTTTGCTATCCTTAAATAAAATATATGGACAATGTCACTATTTAGCAAAAAAAAAGGAACAAACTATGGATACTCAAAGTAACAAGAATAAACTTCAAAAGTGCTATATGAGTAAATTTGAGCACAAAAGAGTACATTATTTGAGATTTCATTTCTGTAAAAATTCAAGGGAAGACAAAACTGATCAATGGGATTAGAAATTAGAACACTGATTGCCTTTGGGTGGAGAAGACAGAAGATTGACAATCAAAAGGCAGAAGGTAAATAGAATTACAAATATTCTACATCTTGATGTGGTATTGAATGTGGAGGTATATACGTTTACTGAAGCTTATCAAAATGTGCACCTAAGAACTTCATTTTAGGGTTGAGAATGTGGCTCTGTGGGAGAGCATTTGACTGGCATGTAGGAGGACTGAGTTTGATTACTAGCACTGCAAAAAGTGAAAACAAACAAACAAACGAAACTAATTTTACACTTTGCAATTATAATAATGAAAATTATAGTCAATATAAAATTGACTGTAACAGAAGAAATGAAAAGATTTAAGATGATATGTATCTCAATATATAAATATTTGGACTCATATACATTTGAAGACATAATTAAGTATTAGATACTTGCATCTATTACTAATAAATTTGATTTTCAATTTGGAAAAAATTGAGTATTGTCAAAGTGATATATCATATTTTGAAATTATACACACACATACACATGTACTTAGGGACTCAGAATAGAAAAGTTGCAAATGTGGACAGATACAAAGTAATGTGTGGGCTTCATCAGTGTCATGAGTAATGATTTTGTTGGTGGGATGATGGAGTACTCTTGGAAAAGTAAAAAAATAATCCAAATCTTTCCTTAATTTGCAAGTGGCTTTAATTCTGCAAAATTTAGTGCATAAACTGTATAAAGGATATTTTGTGGTTACATATAAAACTGTGCTGAATTTAAATACCCAGATTTTTTTTTAAATGTGTGAACTGCAGAACAGTTTCTAATTGTGTAAGAATCCCCTCTCATGGCAGGATGTCTTGTACCCCTGGCCCTTGTGCATAAAATGTATTGTAATAGCTCTTGGCCCAACTTTTGTGACAATTCCAAGCCTCACACATACTCCAAACTCCACAGGCGAAAAGCCCTCTGCCACAGACTACTGCAAATTTAAACATTTCTCCTTAGTGCCACCTCTACTAAGTCTGTTTTAACCTTTTCTAGGCTCGTTAGTAAGTATTTTTGTGTCCTCTTAGAATTTCAAGGCTATTTTCATCTTAGAAATATCTTTTTATTTTTTGTAATGGTTAGTTTGGTAATGGTTAGCTTATCTATGTCTCTCCCTAACTGATAAGGTACTTGAAGTTGGAGATGTTTTCATCTCTAGAACACAAAGTTCAGACACATGTGTTTTTTTTAAAACATGTATGAATGGAATAATGAAATGATGAATGCAAACATCAAATATACTAGTCCACATGATCTGAAGGACTGAATTTATTTTTTGTTTAGTTTTATTATTCATTACACACATAATTATGCTGTGTACTTGGGCATTAGTAGATTAGAACAAACTTAAATTAAGAAATAATGGTTTCAAGCTGGGTGTGGTAGGGGACACCTGTAATCCCAGCAGCTCAGGAGGCTGAGGCAGGAGGATCAAGAGTTCAAAGCCAGCCAGCCTTAGCAAAATGAGGCACTAAGTAATCCAGTGAGACCCTTTCTCTAAATAAAATTCAAAATAGGGCTGGGGATGTGGCTTATTGGTCAAATGCCCATGAGTTCAATCCCTGGTACCCACCCACTTATTACTTCGCCCTTACCCCAACCAAAAAATAATGTTTTCATTAAGAACTCTTTTTTTTAAAAAAAAATATTTATTTATTTATTTATTTAATTTATTTTTTATTTTTATTTTTTTTTGTCTAATCTTTTTTTTTTTTATTGGTTGTTTACAACATTACAAAGCTCTTGACATATAAGATCTCTTTTTCAACATGGCATTTGAATTAAAAATGTCATGAGTAGCTATGTTTTGGATAAACACCTCTTTCTTGTTTCCTTTTACTGAAAATTAATATGTGATAAGAGCTATATTAATTTTAAACCCCAAACCATCTCACTAACATGCAAAAAAAAAAAAAAAGACTACATCAAAAAACCTATATTTAGGTCAGAAGACAAAATGAGTATGATTCTTCAGGTATTGCTGTCATCTGTGGGAAAGGGCTACATAACCCATCATGCCCAGACAGGCAGCTCCTCTACTCTGTAACTGAGGCCTTATCTTTGTTCTTAATTGCTATTATCTATAAGCAATCTTAATTTGGCCTGCATTTTAGGTCATTTTAGGATCTTTTTTGGCCATGAAGTGAGCTCTCAAATTGTAATAGACTTGCCTGATTTCCAATCCTGTGCAACTCCAAGAAGACAAGACAACATGTCAAACCTCTTAGTTCTATGGAAACAAAGACATACAGTGAAAGTATCCACCAACTCGAATGCAAGCTACTTTGTCTTTGCTCTGCAAATATGAGAGTTGGGCATATGTTTATTTTTCTCAAAAACCAATAAAAGCTAATAGAATTAAGATTCCCAGAAAGACCCACGCTTTGAGATATGGTTGACTATAAAAGTAAACAAAAATAAAACACTATATAAAAAAAGTCACAGTTACATTTCTAGAAAGTCTCTTTTAAAGATTTTTATTTCTTTATATGAAAGCGCAAAATTAAAATCTACTTTGTGGGAGTTTATATATATATATGTGTGTGTGTGTGTGTGTGTGTGTGTGTGTGTGTGTGTGTGTGTATATATACACACATATATGTATGTATACATACTCAGTTTTGTAAAAAAAAAAAAACGAGATAAATCTTTTATTACTAGCTTTTGAAATTTAAAAATACTCTCCAAGTAATTATATAATAGATAATAGAAAGTTTGGACAATAGCTAAGAGAACTGAAAAAGGGTTTGAGGAATCAGAATGTATAGAAAGAGATAGAAGATTTTTAGATAAAAAGAATAGTTTAAGAAGACTTAATGGCAGAAAGGACATATTTGAAACAATTGCTAAGAATTTTCTAGAACTGATAAAAAGTATTGAAGAAGTGCTTTGAGTCCCATGGAGGATAACATAGATAAATAGGTAGATGATATTTATATAATCACCAAGAAGAATAAGTAAATCTTAAGATGAGTGGAGATAGACTGTCCACCAAACAACAATTTTACTTACTTCCAGACCACTCATATGCAGCAAGAGGACAAGTGAAAACAGAATCATATTTTTAATCTTTAAAATTCTATGTACAGGGGCTGGGCCTGTAGCTCAGTGACAAAGTACTTACCTCGCATGTGTGAGGCACTGGTTTGATCCTCAGCACCACATAAAAATAAATAAAAACACTGTGTGTTCATCTACAACTAAATAAATTTTATAATATTATTCTTTAAAAAAAAATAAGGGGCTGGTGTTGTGGCTCAGCGGTAGAACGCTCGCCTAGCATGTGTGAGGGCTTGGGTTTGATCATCAGCACCACATAAAAATAAATAAAATAATAAATAAAAAAATTCTATGTACAACTAAACTAGTCTACAAGAATAATGCAGAAATAGACATATTTTCAAACAGAGCCTGAAAGAGTTTGTGTTAGTTAGCTTTCTTTTACTGAAATGAATACTTGAGATAATAAACTTAGAAAGATAAAGGGTTTTTTTGACTCATGTTTTCAGAGGTTCTAGTCCAAAATTGATCAGCCCTGTTGCTTTGGGCTGATGAAGCAGTATATTATGGCAGGCAATGTGTGGTGGAGAAAACCTGCTCACTAGACAGCCAGGAGGAGAGAGAAAGAGGAAGGGGAGGGGCCCCACTAGTGGGGGACACACAGGCTTTCAGGGGACATTTCAGATCCAAACTATAGCAGAGCTGAGCACTAGCAGATTCTCAATGAAAGCACAAATAAAAGATCTGTTTCAGGAAAAAATAGACAAAGAATCCAGGATAAAAACAAGATATGAGAAACGTGAGACATTATTAAGTGAGTCCATAATATACTGATACAAAGTGATATTGTGATCAATGCATGATGTATGAAAGTATGGAAATATCATGGTGAATTTCATTAATTCAGACAATGCATATATTAAAAATCAGACTTTTATAAATTAGAAAAAATGTAATGATGATGATAGGTAATTTTGCAGTGTTTAAAGAGATATTGAAACCAAACATACATATACTAGAAAACAATTTTGTATTGTCTTATTGTGTATGTAATTCCACTATTATGTAAAATTATAATAAATCAATAAAAATTAAAATTAAAAAAGCAAAAATGACTTCTGAAAAATCATAATAATATGTTCACCATTAAAATTTTAAGATACTTTAATGATTCAGGAGGCAAGCAGATGTATGAACTGTAACTAGATATTGTTAAAGCAAATATTTGGTTAAAGATTTAAGCATTAACATTGGAAAAATAACTTAAGTCAGTTTTTAAATAAGTGGAGGGTAAAGCAACTGAATATGGAAAATGTAATTACAGCAATGGGAGGTAGGAAAGGAGACCATAATTAAACAAAGAAAAAGTTTATTAAATTAAAAACAAACTTGAGGGGTTGAGGCTGTAGCTCAGTTGCCTTCCATGTGCAAGGCCCTGGGTTCAATTTCCAGCATTACCAAACTACTCTTCCCCCCAAAATGATTAAAAACATGGATGGTAGAAACAAATGAGAATTTATATTACCTATAATAAAGAGTAAATGCATTAAATCTAACTGGTTTCATAAATCTCTTAGATCTCATTTATGGATATTTTGAATGAAATTTTTTTTCTACCATTTTAGTTTCTTTATAGGTGCTTGACTTCAAAGTGTGGAAAGTTTATTTTTAAAAGAAGGTGAGAGTTAAGAATGTTTTCTTATTTCTACATTCTGCCCTACTTTCTATAGTCATTTAGTTTTAAATTTGACATTTTTTCTATTATGATAGAATTTGCCCTATTGGAAGATTTTAGACACAGGCATCTGATAAAACAGTATTTTAAAATAGTTTCTACCATATATTATTATAGAGCTCATAAATGTAAGTATAGTTCGGGATTTTTTTAACTTAAAAAAATTAACTGAGGCATAAAATTACAAAAATGTACATAGTATGGGGTAATGTGATGTTTTGATATCTGTATATATTATCTAATATTTAAATCACATTAGACATATCTATGTCCTCAAATATCATTTCTTGTGGTGAAACTACTCAAACTCCTTTCTTCTACCTTTTTGAAATATAATGCACATTATTGTTATGTATAGTCAACCTACTGTGCAGTAACACACCAGGATTTTATTTTATTTTATTTTATTTATTTTTTTTATTTTATTGTTGGTTGTTCAAAACATTACATAGTTCTTGATATATACACCAGGATTTCTTATTCCTCTCTAACTATAACTTTGCACCAATTGGTCAACTTCTCTCCATCTCTCCCTCCCCACTGCCTTCTCCAGCCTCTGGTCCCTACTAGTCTACATTCAACTTCTAGAAGATAAAGAGTTTTTTGGATTCCACATATGAGATCATCACTACTTGTCTTTCTGTGTTCTGTGTATTTCACTTTATCATCGTATTCTCCATTTCTATTCATGTTGTTGCAAATGACAGGATTTCATTCTCTTTATGGCTGGATGATATTCCGATTGTGTATAGACACATTTTCTATATCTATGCATTAGTTGATGGACACTTATCTTGTTCCCAATCCTTGGCTTTTTGAATAATGCTGCAATAAATATGGGAGTGCAGACATTTTTTCGATATACTGATGTCATTTCCTTTGGATATATACCTAGTGGTGGGATCACTGGATCATATGGTAACTCTATTTTGTATTGATGATTTGATTGATTGACTATACCAGTGATTGAACCCAGGGGCACTCTACCACTGAATCACATCCCCATTCCTATTTTATGTTTTATTTTATTTAGAGACAGGGTCTCACTGAGTTGTTTATTGCCTCACTATTTTTTTTTTTAAAGAGAGAGAGGTAGAGAGAGAGAGAGAATTTTAATATTTATTGTTTAGTTATCGGCGGACACAGCATCTTTGTTTTGTATGTGGTGCTGAGGATCGAAACCGGGCCTTACGCATGCCAGGCCAGCGCGCTACCGCTTGAGCCACATCCCCAGCCCTATTGCCTCACTATTTTTGAGGCTGGCTTTGTACTTTCCTGCCTCAACTTCTGGAGCCACTGGGGTTTCAGGCATGCACCACTGTGCCTGGCTTATTTTTTTTAAGAATCTCCTTAGTGTTTTCTATAATGCCTATAGAAATTTACATTCTTTTCTTTTCTTTTTTTTTTTTTTTTTTTTTTGTGGTGGTGCCGGGGATTGAACACAGGGCCTTGTGCATGCTAGGCAAGCACTCTACCCACTGAGCTACATCCCCAGCCCCTAGAAATTTACATTCTTACCAACAATATAAAAATGTCCCCTTTCCCTTGCATCCATTCATTTTCTCTCTCTCTCTCTCTATCTGTCTCTCTGTCTCTCTCTCTCTCACACACACACACAAACACACACACACACACACATTTTAGGTAGAATTTATTGTATAACAAGCTACACAACTTTAAAGTATGCACTTTCATCATTTAAACAGCATAGTTTGATAATGACTTATAAGTCATTACTCTAGAGAAATAAAAATAAATGCTACACAAAGATATGTAGAAAATAAAGCAGTTTTATTCTTTTTTTATACCTTCATTTTATTTATTTATTTTCATGTGGTGCTGAGGATTGATCCCAGTGCCTCATATGTATGAGGCAAGTGCTCTGCCACTGAGCCACAATCCCAGCCCCAAGTTTTATTCTTAATAGCTCCAAACTAGAAACTACAAACAAACTGGGAATAACTATAATGTTTAATAGCAAATGAGTGGATAAAAACTGTTGTTATATTAATGGAATGAAATATTATTTAGCAATAAAAAGGTGTGAACTAATGGTATATGCAGCAATTCGGATGACTCTTTAAAGCATTGTGCTAGCACTACTAGGTGCAACAGTGCACACCTGTAAGCCAGTCATTTAGGAGGCTGAGGCAGGATTGTTAAGTCCCAGACCAGCATCAGCAACTTAGTGATGCTCTGTCTCAAAATTTAAAAAGATAAAAGGGTTGGGGCTGTAGCTCAGTGATAGTTCAATCCCTGGTCCAGTAGCAGGGGGAAACATTGTGCTGCGTAAAAGAAGCCAGATAGACAAAAAGCTGCATGCTCTGTATGTCCATTTACATGACATTCTGAAAACAGAAAGACTATAGGGTTCTTAGCCAGATAATTGCTTCCCAGAGTTTAGGGATGGGACTATAGGATCAATTTCAGAGGAACACCAGAGAAATTTTTGAGGGGTTTTCTCATAGTGGTTCCATAAATACATATGTTTATCAAAACTTAATGAATCGTTCACTAAGGAAGGGTGCATTTTATTCCATCTTTATCTTTGGGAAGTTCACTGCTTGTAAGCCTGGAAGAAAAAGGTCAGATACTTCAATATATTTTTAATATCTCAATAAGTGTGACAAACAAAATAAACATTTAAAATAAGTGCCACCAGTTTTTCTTCTTGCTCTTCTAATAGAACAAATATGCATTTTAGTTTCCTCAGTAATGTCCTCATGAATGGCTACAGCACAGCTTCATTCATATCATCCTATACTCCCATCTAATCACTTACTAGATTCAGGTGGACTTAGGGGAGAGTTTGCAGAAGTAAGAATAGATGGAGGAGCTGCCAAAGTTCAAAAAACACAGAAACTGTCACACCTTGGATACCTTCTGTCCAAAAGCCCCACCTAGGGGCATCATGCCACAAAGACGAACACCATACAGCCTCTGTTTCAGTGGGAAGAAGTGCTCAAGGGCCAGCTATGTCTTGGTTCCTTCTCCAACATCCCTGTGTCCTGGAGCAAGGGAGGCCCCATGTCTGAAGGTTTTTCTTCCTTGGGCCTCAGAAAGAAAATGTTCTCTCTTTTTTCAAGATATCTAGGGTGAGAAGAACTAGCTTTGCTCCAGCACAGGTTCACTTCCAGTCAAGCTTACAAGTTACCCTGGCAAACACCATAAATAAGCAACCAGCGTGTCTATTGTTATCGTGAATTGTTAATGTTTCCATATATTGTGATAAATTTTCCATTTTGCAAACATCCCCTGAGTGATACAGAATTCTTCAGATCTATTTTCTAGTTCTCTGAAGAAACTCAATAGGTCCCAAGAAAATCTTGATCATCATATTCTCAAATATAATCAGCTCAATACACAATTGCTTATTAAGCCCTTATAATGTTCCAGACAATGGAGAATGAAAGGATGGGATTCAAAAGATGAAATACTGTCCTTATTCTCAAAAAAACTCACAGTTATTTATATGTTTGAAAGGAAATTGTCAGGCACTGAAGTATTCCATGTAGATGTGATTATTACATGACAATTTCTTACTTTACCCTTTTTTGTCTTCTCTTGTTTGTACAGATAAGGGAACAGAGGCTCTGGACGTTGTTTTTTCCTTTTTCATTTTTGATCCTGTTCCCTACATTTTCTAGGTAATGTTTCTATTTTTTTTAATATAAAATACTACTGACTCATGATTTATTGAGCATATACTAGATGCCAATTTTCATTAGAGGAGAGTCTTATTCCTTGTCTTCACATTCTAATCCAGTCCCCACAGCTGGCTGTACCAGAATGCACACTTTCAAAATATCTATCCTTTCATTGAGGCTTTTCTTTGGGTTCGGAACAAGAGTCACTGATGTTGCTAAACTGGAGAGATCCTGATATCTATTGAGCAATGTATCCTAGGAGGTAGAGTTAGGCCACGGAAAGGCAGTGCGGGGAGAGGAGAGGCTTTGTCTCTAGAGAAACATCTAGCTTTATTAGATCTTGTCATACTGGGCGAAGGAGGCACTTCTGCTTCAACCAGCTGCACTGTAAGTCTTCCAGAGCCGAATCTGCTGTGTGGGAAGTGTACCGTTTCCCAGAACCTCTTCCAGGAACTGGAAAAGTATGTGAACCTATATTTGTCCTACGGCCATTATTCTCTTCAAGAAGTGAGGATACCTTTGCCAAAGGAGGTGTATCCATGGGCCATGTGTTTTGGAAGAAACTATTCTATAATGAATGAGATAAATACTTTTGTCTTTACTTGCTCTGTTCAATAAACCGTTATTGAGTGTCTGTAATGTGCCAAGTGCTGAAAATACAGTGATAAATGAGACAGGTTTTTTCTGAAACAGATTTAAAACTTAAAAACAGTCAAGAATATGTCAAGTGGTAAAAATATAACGGTTGCGTGATAGTTTCTGGGAAGCTCTTTAAGTTGCACCGTTAGGAAAGCCCTCTCTGAAAGGCGTCAGAACAACCACACATGGAGGGAACTCATAAGAGAATATCTGGAGGAGGAGTGATACTGGTGGGGAAAGTATCCCGTCAAAGCCCAGGAACTCACGTAGTGGGAAGTGGGATCAGAGGGTGGTTAGCAGAGGAAAGAGATAAAGGACAATCCCTAAAGCAATTGGTAGCATCACTACTGACTTCCTTTTCTCCTCTTCTTGAACTTATTTTTAACATCTCCCACAACAGGTTTCTTTCTTCTGAGCTTCAATTTCTTTATATGATGTTTATAATTCTCTAATGTAACTATTTTTTTTTCAGAATATAACCTTGCCTATGAAGTTAGTGAGTCATATTTTTTCTTTTCTAGAAGATTCTAACTAGCATATAATAATATGTATTTTGAATCCTTTACTTGTTTTCATAGGTATCACTAAATCCAAAATTATTATTCCTGGTTCTTGATCCCAGAAGATTTCTTTGTTTTAGATTATTTCTACAAAGAAACTCTAGCACAGTTACACATTATAAAAATATCTATGTTCTTCCTTGTTCTTTCTATTTATAGGCTTGCTTTCTTCCTTTTTTTTCTGTCTTTAAGTTTCTCCCGGTTGTATTTTAGTTCTGCTAACAGTCACTCTTCTTAGCAGTCACTCCATTACACAATTACAACAACTGACCCTTTACATACTCACAACATTCACAAGATAAATGGTTCTTCATCTGATTATTTCTCAGGAGAAAACTAATCCTTGGGTGTGGAAGTAAGATTCCTCAGCTACATGCATGTCTGACTAGCCAAGTACCAAGACAGATGGTTGTCTCTCCACTGAAAATTGTCTGTGTGGAATGCCTAGGCATTCATGGTGGTCTTAAAAGAAAGTAAGAGGCATCTGTCAGGATCCTCCAAGCAGTTCAGCTTTCTAATCAGACTATCTGAATTCCTGAGTGAAAGATGAGAATAAAAACCTACCCACCCGTAGGGCAGTCACTCATCAGTAATAAAGCAGATGTTTAAACAAGGTACACTTAGTCATGTCTGTCAGTCAGTCACTGAGTGGAGAAGTGGAGATGTCATTGGTGTTGGGGAGGAAGAAGATGGAGGGGAGGCAGAGTCCTTTAGATCTAAGTATGTGAGCAACTGATTTACAAATATAGAAGCAATGACTTAAAATAACAGTGGGGTGGCCTAAATCACTGTTGCAAGCCTGAAACAATGTCTGCAACTTATTGATTTTGAAAGACGTCTAGGGAAAAGGACTGAGTCAGTGCTAGTTAACCTCCTGGGACATAGTCAACCTAATCCGTCAGAGAGAGAACATATCTTACACTCTTTCATACTCATTACTTTGATGTGCACTAAGGACATTTAGCTTGGGTATGTAAAATTGTTGTAGATATCTAGAGAATAATGCTCCTGATAACCTACTTTTACTGGTTTTGTGGTATGATGGAAATGATGTATTTGGTATTTGGTCCTGGGAGAATCACTTGAGCTTTTCAGAAGACCGATTTTTATTGTTTGTTAAATGGCGACAAGACAAGACATAAGGAAGAGCTAAGATCTAGATTTGGTAGATATGCAAAATGTATGACCAATATGGACATCACTAGTTTTGTTGGTGTGTTCTCTTGGAAGTTGAGTTTGTTACATTTTGGAAATTTAATAGAAACATATAGAATCTTGAGAATGTACTCAACCTAATATGTAAGAAAGTCTTTGGTGCAAGAGAAAAACCACAGCACCAGTGAAGTGTGTACCAAGGGATATTTCCATTTAGGGATATCTAAGCAATGTAGATGGGCTGCCTCTCAGTCCATTCTCCAGGGGATGCTTAGTACAAGACTCCTGTGTGTGCACACATGAATGCTTTATTAGTTGAATGTGCATATGCATGCAGAGGGAGCCAAAATTTTCCATATGCAAGTATCTACCCAAACTAATTATATGCCTATGAAAAAATCTCAAACTAAAACAGAGTAATATGACAACTTTCTAGCATATTGTCATATTCGAAATGGAGATTTTAAAATCTTCTATTAATGAAGTCTTACAGAATCCATATGGGTTTCAGAGGGTCCTTGATTCCCGTGGAAACTGTATGCAAAATGATATATGTGATTATTTCTGAGCCAAATTTTCAGACTCAGTAATTTCAAAAGTTTTCTGGTCATAAAAAGTTTTAAAGCTTTATTTTATGTTATAGAATTAAATATGACAAACAAACTTGACCTCAACAGCTTTTGGATATCTGATGTTTAATGGACAAATGTTCTCCTTTAACTGGATCTATTTATACTCATTGAATGACTGTCATTAGAAAATCAGTAGCTATAAACAAGTTGAACAGCTTAAGCCAGAAATATTCCCTATGGTTTATTCCCTATCTAGTATTTTTTTTTAAAGAAAGAGAGAGAGAATTTTTAATATTTATTTTTTAGTTCTCGGTGGACACAACATCTTTGTTGGTATGTGGTGCTGAGGATCGAACCCGGGCCGCACGCATGCCAGGTGAGCGCGCTACCGCTTGAGCCACATCCCCAGCCCCTATCTAGTATGTTTTTAGATTCTCTTTCTGGTTAGTTCTTCTTTGATTTCTAAATTTTTAAATTGAATTATGATCATTTTTCAGGTACTGGAAGAAACTGATTAGAGATGAGTCATATAAGGGCAAACGGAATAAAAAGATAGCTAGCTGGCTGTAAAGTCCTCTAGGGAGTTTTATGGGAAATTATGAAGAAATCTATCACATTAGACATAGAAATAGTTTGAAGACTGATGAAATAAAGGCTGACTCACAGCAATTTCTACAAGGCAAATTGTATGCCAGTTCATTAGTCTTGAAGAAGCAAAAAAAGTAATTCCTGCATTATGATTTTGAGAATCTCTTTTTACAGATTCAGTTACCCAGTGTAGATTTTTTTTTTTGCCTTAGTAGACAGTAATAAGAAGACATATATTAAATTCATGGTGCTTTACACATATTTTCTTTTTAAACTAATGAGATAGTTTTTTAAAATCTGATGAAGAAAATACTGTTTTGCGCCTATTTTAAAGCTGAAGAAATCAATACAATTATTGGTCAATGTAACAGAAGTCCTATCATCAATAAGGAGCAAGGAGCTACCCTTAGTTGGCTCAGTCTATATTGACAAAGAAGGAAGAATAGACTTTGAAACTCTATAAATGGAAGAGGACATCGTGTAGTCACAGTGATGATTAATATTAATAATGCTGTTACTAAATATTGCATTAGTCAATGGATGAATCGTAACTGTGGCAAGAAAGCAATAAAAGTAATAAAGCTGGCTAGCAACGAGACATTCAAAGTAGAACATCATGACTCTGCTTTATGTCTATGTTCACAGCCATTCTTACCTCCCACCACAGATATTATATTTATTATTTTTAATTCCTTTCATGGATTTCAATAGAGTATAACTTAATTTTAAGCTACTCTAACATTATTTTGTTAAGGCACACTTCAACAATTATACTGGTAGCTGCAATAAATTCTGCAGGTCATTCTAATCTTTCATTAGTTTGGGGATAGACATGTACTCTGATATTTGTAGGAGTAGCTGGTATCAGAAAACAAATATACTCATGTAAGAGGAAGTGTCATATTGTTCCATTATGCACAAAAGATAAGTTATTATCTTTTGTGATTGGTATATTACAAGGGACATGGGCATCTTTCATAAACACTAGCGTATTTTTTTATGGAATGAAACTACTGATTCAAAGGAATGCTTTAAAGTATTATTAAATGTGAGTAGAGTAATATATCTGAGGAGTTGGCAATAAAGTATATATGAAAATTTTAATGAATATTTTTGTTACCTAAGATATCTAGTTATTCTTTTACTTACATATTTATTAATTCAGCAAACATTTGATGAGTACATACTTCATGTCAGGACCTGTGTTCAGTGTAATAATTTTAAAATGAAATGGAGAAGATTCTTAAAAGCGTTTATTCTTTCTCCCATAAATAAGAACACATTTTTCTACATAACATTATAAAATGATGTGTGACCACAGAATTGAAGCTGCTTAGCTGCTTTTGGGCTTCTAATGAAACCTGGTTATGTTAAAAAATGATGTGATGTTACCACATTGATAAGGTCTAATCTACTCATATCTCAGACAATACTTCTACAATATTCCAATGAATGACTACTTCTGTTTTTTCTTTTTCTTCCTTTTCTTTGACCTCATGATATTGTAGTATTTGTGGTCAGGGTTGAAACTATGAAAGAAAAGTACACATGGCATTTTGCCTAAAACATCCATGTTTTTTCAATAATGCCTTCCTCCCATTTTTTTTTTTTTAAACTAAAATCAATGACTGCATTTAGTTCTTAACTTGCTTGACTAGCAATGAGGCATTCAAAGTGAAAATCAAAGTTTTGATACTGCCAACCAGGTCCTATCTCAAATAGTTTTTCCTTGGCCCTAATGAACTTTCACTTTCTTCATTTTCATGTTACCTTCTGATCTCTTGTCCTATTGTTCAATATCTGAAAATCTCCGTTTGATATATTTTTGTCTGCTTTTTAAGTTGTGTGTGGGGGAGGTTGAATATAGTCCCACTCTATCAAGGTGAGGAGCAGAATTCTGAGTATTTGTTCAAAGTTATCAAAAACACTTAGCTTGGGCTGGGGATGTGGCTCAAGCAGTAGCGTGCTCACCTGGCATGCGCGGGGCGCTGGGTTCGATCCTCAGCACCACATAAAAAGAAAATAAAGATGTTGTGTCCACTGAAAACTGAAAAATAAATATTAAAAATTCTCTCTCTCTCTCTCTTTTTCTCTCTTAAAAAAAAAAAAAAAAACAAAAAAAAAACACTTAGCTTGAGGGCTGGAGATATAGCTCAGTTGGTAGAGTGCTTGCCTTACATGCACAAGGCCATGGGTTTAATTCCCAGCACCAGCCACACACATAAAGACACAATACAATAAAATAAAACAAAACCCACACAGCTTGGCATTGGAGGAGCATTCAGCATGAACTAACTGGTTATTTTAGCTTCTTTCACTTTCTTTCATTAGTGTTATCCTGTTATATCTTTTCTATTCATTTACTTTTTTTTTTAAGTGGGTTTCTTGTAGATAATCTAGTTGGATGTTATTTTTTTGATCCACTTTGATGATCTCTGTCTATTCACTGTTAGATCATTAACATTTAGTTTTTTTAGGTAATTGGATCAATATCTCCCATATTAGCTACTATATTCTGTTAATTTCCCTGGTCCTTGGTTCCTGTTTTTGCCTTTCACTCTTTTTCTGCCTTTGTGTGGTTTGAACATTTTATGATTTCATTTTCTCTCCTTTCTTAGCACATTAACTCTACATTTTTCTATTTATTTTGTGGTTTCCCTGGAGTTAGCAATATATATTTACAACTAATCCAAGTCTGTTAATAAGAACTATTTCACATGAACTATAAATAACAAAATATTCTCAACTTTTCCTTGCTGTCCTTTGTAGTGTTGTTGTCATTTATTTTATGTATATTTAAATAAATACATCAAACACATTGCTGCTATTATTACTTTGAACTATTAGGTCAAGTAATAAGAAGAAAAATGAAAGTTTTTATTTTGCCTTTGCTTATACTCTCTCTAATGCTATGATTTTATGTAGATCTGAGTTTCTGATTTATATTACTTTCTTTCTCTCTGAAAAACTTCCTTTAACATTTCATTTAAGGCAAATTTACTGGCAACAAATTATTTTAATTTTTGTTGTCTGAGAAAGTTTTTATTTCTTCTTCACTTTTGAAGGATAATTTCACAAGATTAAGAATTCTGGGGGCTGAGGTTACAGCTCAGAGAGCTGGGGTTGTAGCTCAGTGGAAGAGCATGTGTGAGGCACTGGGTTTGAACCTCAGCATCACATAAAAATAAACTCAAAGAAAGGAATTGTGTTCATCTACAACTTAAAAAAATTGAAAACAAAAACGAATTCTGGGATGGTGTTTTACAAGTTTTTTCCTTTTGACACTAAATATTTTACTGTATTCTCTTCTTGCTTACATGGTCTCTGAAAAATGAAATGTAATTTTTATTTTGCCCTTCTAGATAAGGTGATTCTTTTCCTATGTTTTTTTTTTTTTCTCAAGAGTTTTTCTTTATCTTTGATTTTCTTTGCAATTTTAGAAGCCATCTCTAGGTATATAGTTCTTTTGTTTTTGTTTTTGCATCTATTCTTTTTGTTTCTGAGCTTCCTAAATCTGTAGTTGGTTGTGGCTGACTCTGATGTTAATTTGAGGAAATTCTTAGTCATTGCTTCAAATATGTCTCCTCCTCTCACCTTCTCTCTTTCTGATATTCTTATTTTCTGTGGTGTTACATCTTTTGAAGATTTTCCACTCAGACACTCTGGACTTTTTGCTTTATGCTTTTAAAAATTTGTTTTGTTTGGTCTTTTTGTCTTTACTTTTCAGTGTTTGAAGTTTCTATTGATATACCCTAAAGATCAGAGATTCTTCTCAGTCTTGTCCAATCTACAAATGAGTCTCAGAGGCGTTCTTCAGTTCTACACTATGTTTGTGATCTTCTTATTTTCCTTTCTTAGAATTCTCACTTCTGTACATTACCCATTTACTCTTGCATATTGTTTACTTTTTCCATTAGCACTGTTAACATATTAATTAAAGTTGTTTTAAATTTCACAGTCTCATAATTCCAACATCCCTGCCATATTTGCATATGGTTCTGGATTCGTCGGAACTCACAAATTTTCACTGAAAGTTAGATATCGTGTGTTGGGTAAAAAGAACTTGGATATGTAGGCTTTATTAATATGGCAGTGAGGAATGTAGAAGGTAAAGTATTCTATAGTTTTATGAACAGGTCCAGTTTCATGGTGAGCCTGCATCCCTGGTCTGTGAATTTCATTAGTATTTTTCAGCTTCCCTCACACATTAGGCAGAACAGTATGGCTGCAGGGGACTGGAGTCCTATATTTCCTTTCCTCCAGCTTGATTGCACTTTGATAAAACTTCAGCTAGTTAGCCTGTGTTAAAATAGCTTGTATTGAGGGTAAGCCTTCTAAATAAAAATATCTTGTGGAGGTGAAACTCACGAAAGTGTGGGTCCTTCTGAAGTTTTTAACTTTGAGAATTGTACATAGCAAATCATCAATTGTAGTTTGGGTTTTCCTATTTTGACACTGGTTCTGAAGGAGGAACCTGGGTTTCTACCTAGTGAGTATGATTCTCTATATGCCTGTCTGCCCTCAATTTTGGGGATAGCAGTACACTCTTCAATTTCACTTCCCAATTGTGACTTAGAACTGAGTTTTTAGTTTTTCAGTTGGTTCAGATTTTTGCTTGTTACTAAGGAAAGTAATGACTTCCAAGCTCCTTACATGTTGGACTAGAAATTAGAAGCCTCAAAAACAGAGAAAACCTGGAAGCATGTCCTCTAAAAACAGGAACAAGATCAGGATGTCCACTCTCAGCCCTCAAATTCAACACAGTCCTTGAAACTCTGCCCATAGCAATCAGATAGGAGATGGAAATTTAAGGGACAAATAGGAAAAGAAGAAGATAAATTATCTCTGCTGATGATATTATTTTATATTTAGAAGACCCAAAAAAACACCACCAGAAGACCTCTAGAGCTGATAAACAAATTTAGCATAGTAGAAAAATGTATGATCAACATAAATAAATCAATTGCTTTCCTAATACTCCAATAAGAATCTACTGAAAAATAAATTATGAAAAATATTTTGTTCATAATAACCTCAAATAAGATAAAATAATACAAAACCTTGGGGATTAATCTAATGAAGGATATTAAAAAACTCTATAGTGAAAATCATAGAACAGTGAAGAAATAAATTGAAAAAGACCTTAGAAGATGGAAATACCTTCCATGTAGTTGGATAGGCAGGATTAATATTGTAAAAATGGTCATATTACCAAAAGCATTATACAGATTCAATGCAATCCCAATCAAATTAATGATTATATTCTTTACAAAATTAGAAAAAAAAACAGTTCTAAAATTAATTTGGAAGAATAACAAAACAGAATAATCAAAGCAATCCTGAGGAAAAAAGAGCAATGCTGACAGCATCATAATACTGGGCCTCACATATACTTCAAAGATATAATAACAGAAACAGCATGGTACTGGCACCAAAATAGACATGAAGACCAATGGAAATGGAAGACACAGACACAAACCCACATAGATACATTTATCTGATACTTGGCAAAGACGCCAGAAACACGTTTGAGAAAAGATAATCTTTTTTAAAATAATTGCTGAGAAAACTAAATCCATATTTAGTAGAATGAAACTTGATTCACCTGGACAAAATTCAACTCAAAGTGGATCAAAGATCTAGGAATGAGACCAGAAATTCTGCAATTTCTAGAAGAAATTGTGGACTCAACACTATAACATATTGGCACAGGCATTGACTTCCTTAACAACATTCCTAATATACAAGAAATAAAACCAAGAATTAATTAGTGGTGTGGCATCAAATTAAAAAGCTTCTGCACAGCAAAGGAAACAATTTAAAGTATTAAGAGAGAGTCTTTAGAATGAGAGAAGATCTTTGCCACTTACTTCTCAGATAGGGCATTATTATCCAGAATACACAAAGAACTCAAAAAAATTTAACACCAAAACCAAAATCAAACAAAACAAACAAAACAACTCCCCAAAACCCAAATAGCTCATTTAATAAATGGAAGAACTAAACAGATACTTCTTATAAGAAGTACAAATGGGCAACAAATACATGAAAAAAAAATGTTTAATATCTCTGTCAATCTGGGAAATGCAAATCAAAACTACATTGAGATTTTATCTCATTCCAGTCAGGATGCCAATTATCAAGAATACAAATAATATAAATGTTGGCAAGGATATGGGGGAAAGGTACATATATTTGTTGGTGATACTGCAAATTCGTGTAACCATTCTGGAGTATGGAGTATGGAGCAGTATGGAGACTCAGAAAGAACTAGGAATGGAACCACCATATGACCCAGCTATTCTACTCCTTGATATACATCCAAAAGATTTAAAATCAGCATGCTATGGGGAGGTAGCCACATCCATGTTTACATCTGCACAATTCACAATAGCCAATCTATGGAATGAAATACAGGATAATATTTGTCTCACAGTGCATTATTTGTCTCACAGTGCCTGGCAATAGATGAATGCATAAAGGAAATGTGATATATATGATATATAACATATATATCACATATATATAACAGAATATTACTAAGTCATAAATAAAAATGAAATTTGCCATTCACCAGTAAATGGATGGAAATGAAAAGCATCGTGCTAAGTAAAACAAGCCAGAAAGTCAAAAGTCAAATGTTTTCTCTTCTGTGTAGAAACAAGACAAAAATAAGGAAAAGAAAACGAAAAAATGGGAAGGGGGTGAATTCTATGAAAATAGAATAGCAATCAGTGGTTAGAGAAAGGAAATTGAAGAGGAGGGAAGAATGGGAAAGGGAAGAATGGTGGAATAAATCTGACCAAACTTTTCTACATACATATATATAAATATACCACAGAGAATCTCACCTTCTATGGATATCCACACACACACACACACACACACACACACACACACACACACACACTGAAACTATAAATAAATAGAGTAAAGATCAGTGGAGGAAAAGGAACAGAGGGAGGTAGGGGAGGTAGCAGGGGAGCAAAAGGGGGAATTACTGGGAAATTGAATTGAAGCTAATTATATTCCATATTTTCATAATTATGTCTAAATGAATTCCATTATTACATAAAACTCTAGAGTAATAATAGAAAAGGAAAAGGGGTGGGGATATAGCTCAGTTGGTAGAGTGCTTGCCTCACATGCACAAAGCCCTGGGTTCAATCCTCAGCACAAACACACACAAAATAAATAAATAAAAGATTACTGAAGACAGACAGAAGATTGTTACAAAATTCTTAAACGTTACCATGGTTTTTAGAATAAGGAGTTACAATGGCTACTAAAATCAAGTGGTGAAAGTTATTTCTCTAAAATTATATAATTGATCTGAGCACCGTGAGACAAATATTATCCTGTATTTACTGAACCCCAATTAATTAGCCATCCTATCTTTATTATTTTCAATGACTGAAGGATACATTCTTTTGTTTTAATTGGTACTTCTATCTGTTCTGCCTACTCGTCATGTATTCCTAGATTGTAGGCTGAATTTGTTTTACTCAAAGGAGGTTTAAAAATAACTGAGAAGCAAAGTGGACAAGAGAATGTGATCTTTAGCCTTTCAGAAATCATACATCGGTTTTCAATTAGAATACCATAAGATGCATTAAGACAAGGGATATTTTTATACATATGTCTGGTATCATGAGGCACAAATATAAATGTAGGCTGAATGTAGGCTGATAGTTTGGCAGTCAGATCTCATTTGAACTTGTTCAGAACTTGTTCAAAATATCAGTCATTTTGAAACTAATGGAGTATAAAATTAGAGCTTAAACCAAAAACCACTCTAAGTCAATCTACAAAATGGTAATAGTTGGAAGATTGCTGCTATTAGTTTTATTTTGGTGTTAATATTATTCCTCTGGAATTTTTTGAGGACTGAATTTCAATGTTGTAAAGCAAAAGATTCAAGTAGATAATAATAATTCTGCTATCATAACATTCATCACAATTTGTTGAAATTTTCATGAATGAAGAGCCCTGTTCAGGAAACTTGATTTAAGAAAGATTCTGTTGACATTGGTGTGGTGTTACATGCCTGTAATCCCAGCTAAGGAGGCTAAGGCAGGAGGAGCATGAGTTCAAAGCCAGGTTCAACAAAAAGCAAGGTGCTAACAACTCAGCAAGATCCTGTCTCTAAATAAAATACAAAATAGGGCTGGGGATGTGTCTCAGTGGTTGAGCTTCCCTGAGTTCAATCCCTAGTACCCACTCTACCCTCCAAAAAGATTCTTTTGATACTTGGGATCAGATGGTCAAGTGTCAAGCAACTTGAAGTAGGAACACCTTTTGATTTCTGGAGTTTTTCTTTGCTCTAGGCTAGGAAGAAATGTACCTTTCTAGCATATTCAATTCTGCATTTGATGATACAAGGGCCACCTCAAGTTCCATTATAACCTTCAATACATATTCAGCTACAGTAGAAAGAACACGAGTTTTGACACAAAGGAAATCTGAATTTACGTATCAACTTTCAGCATCTGTTTTGTTATTCTGAAATAGTGAGCATAAGTATCTTATAGGAATGATATGGCCTTTAAATAAGATATGACAACCAGCTATCACCCAACATGGGGTTAGGCATTTATCATAGTTGATAAATATTTGTCGTTTTAACAAATATATGAGAAATTTATGTAAAAAGTAGGGCAGCCATCTTGTCTCAGCAAGGAGCAGACATAAGTGGGATGAAGAGTTAAATAGCAACATGTTATGGTTTAGATATGAGTTGTCCCCTAAAAGCTCATGTGTGAGACAATGCAAATTAGTTTAGAAGTGAAATTATTGGGTTATGAGAACTTTTACCTATTTAGTGCATTGATCCCCCGATAGGGATTAACTGGATGGAAACCATAGGCAGGTAGGGTGTGGCTGAAGGAGGTGGGTTATCAGGTTTTGCCATTGGGGTATGTATTTTGTTCACGGTGAGGGGAGTCTCTCTGTTTCCATGTGACCGTGTTCTGAGTTGCTTTCCTCCTCCACACCTTTCTGCCATGATGTTCTGCGTCACCTCTGGCTCACAGCAATGAAGTTGGCCATCTGTAGACTGAGCCCTCTGAAACTGTAAGCCCCCAATGAACTTTTCCCCCTTAAAATTGTTCTTTTCAGGTTTTTTGGTCACAATGATGAAAAACTGACCAAAATAAACAAAACCATAGTTTGAGAAAAGCAGGCAGACATACTGACTGAAAAATTTAAAAAATACCTAAAGTAGTTTTCACCAAGGTCATAGAATAAGAAACTCACTATCTCATTCCAGTATATAAAACTTTTTCTGAGAAGGAACTAGTCAAAGAAGGCAAAGATTCTGCCTATATCTTGGGTCTTAGCCCAATTTTTGACATATTACACCTCCATAAATCATTAAATAAACTCTTAGAAGTTAGAAAGGAAAAAAAAATAATAAGTAATAGCTATTACATACATTTGTTATTTGTGGAAAAATTTTATAAATTATTTTGACAGATAATTATGTAGTCAATTCTGACTAGATCTTCCTGCCCATAAGAATGATGTTAGGAACTAACCCATTTCACATATTTAAAGGTGACTTACAAAAATCTTCCAACTGCTGCAGACTTGAAAATTCACTGCTCAACTCTCCTTTCAGGAGATAAAGTGCTGCAAGGAAGCCACTCACACTGTTGTCGCACCATCCACTGTCTGTATCTCCTGGCAAATGACTAGAGGCAGGACAGTTCTGCTCAGGCAGGACTCCTGGAAGAGTTCGCCTTTAAAGTATCCTACTATGAGAACCCTAGAATTCAAACTGAGGCTTTTCTCAGGCTACACGACAGTCTTGGACTCTGTTCCTGACCCTACTTCCCTCACCATCTGCACTATGGACAGAGGTTTCTCTACCCACTACTGTTCTCACTGCCCTCCATCCTTCATAGTGCCTCTGACCCTCGGACATCTTACCATTCTAATAGTCTGGATGTCTGCTTTCCATAGGACTGAATCAGTGCAGAGAGACTGCTAAACATGTTTCGATTGAACTATCACAAACCATGTTATATTAAAATTTCCACAGTTGTGACAGTATCTTTGTAAATATTTTATGCAGTGCAAAATTAATGGATTATAGTGTGGTGTGTGTGTGTGTGTGTGTGTGTGTGTGTGTGTGTGTGTGTGTGTCAGGGCACACACTTGAAGCACTCCTTAACAAAATGAACTGTTTTTTTCATAATCCCCTGAAATAATTCCTGATGCCCATGAGAACTGTCACACCTTGCTTCCCTCTAGCCTTTCTCCATTCATTTCACTAGCACATGTTTATTAGTTGATCAAGACATTGAGAACACAGTGAGAACAGAACAGATTCATTTACTGTCTGCATGTGGGGAGTTAGACATTAAGTAATAACAACCACACAAAGAAATTCTGACAGATTTATAGATGAAAAAGCAAAAGAGGAAGTGTGAACAAATATGGCTGAGAATTAGAGAAGTAGGAAAAAAATGAGAAAATTGGTGTCATGGAAGTGAAGAGAAGAGAATTCTAAGTACTCTGAACTCAGCTGTGCTGAATACTGCTGAGAGGTCAAGCGAGGTGAAAACAGAAAACTGTCTATTGACCGCACCAGTGTTGATCTTCTGTGTGTTGGTGGGCAAAGGGGATAGAGGACAACGGGAAGTGAGTGGGGAGTTAATACGACATGAGGAAATTGAGGTGGAGTATGAGATGACTTTCTGAAATTTGGCTGCAAATGAGAGAGATGAGAAAGAATGGTATATAGAAGAGTCAAAGGAGGACTTTGCAAGCTCGCAGATACAAGACAGCACATTGTTGGCCAATGGCGTGCTGTCAATAAGAGACTGAATTGATGGCAAAGAAAGGACACCTGCTTTTTCCATCAGAAATTTTACCCCTGCTTTCCACCTGAAGTCAAATTTCCAATGTCTATATTTCTATTGAGAAACTGACAATCTCAGAAACTACTGACACAAAGACATATCCCTCCATATGACTAGTATGTGATGCCTAATAGAATTTTCATTTCAGTGAAGAGACATGAGGACTTTGAACAGGACAGAAGTCACTCCCGCACTCCTGGATAAAATGGAATTGGTCATATTTTTATGAAAATACACAAAATCAAAAAATTTGAAGTAATCAGCATCTAAAAATTCATAACATTCAACTGATTTTTAAAAATTTTACAGATACAGAAAATGTTCTCAGATGGAATCCTTGAGAAGCTTGGAATTTGAAAGACAATAGGACCTCTCTCTACCTGTTTTAGGATTTCAGATGGTTTGTGTTAATCTCTTTTTTTGTTGCTATAAAAAATACCTAAGGCTGGGAGCTTTATAAAGAAAAGAGGTTTATTCAGTTTCCAGTTTTGGAAGCTGAAAGGCCAAGGTCAGACAGTTCCATCTGTTTGGCCTCTGGTGTAGCCTTCATGGCAGGTGGCATCACACCAGCAGGGAGAACATGCAGAGATCACCTGGTGAAACAGGAAGCTGATTTTGAGGAGGCTTGCTCTCATATAATTAACCACCCTCATACAAACTAACTGGGATCTTAGATCTACATTAATCTTTTCCATGGGTGGTGCCCAACTAACATGCTACCTTCCTTTAGATCCCACCTCTTAGAGGTTCCACCACCTCCCAGCTCTGCACACTGAGGGCTAAGCTTCCGGCTCATAAGTCTTTTTTTTTTTTTTTTTTTAAAGAGAGAGAGAGAATTTTTAATATTTATTTTTTAGTTTTCGGCGGACACAACATCTTTGTTTGTATGTGGTGCTGAGGATCGAACCCGGGCCGCACGCATGCCAGGCAAGCATGCTACTGCTTGAGCCACATCCCAAGCCCCTGCTCATAAGTCTTTAAGGAACACACTAATATCCATATCCAAACCACAGCATGGTTGTACCATTGTGGATGATAATGTGGATTTAGATATGAGGCTTGGTACTTTTGAACCTGTTGGTGATGTTTGAAAACTCGAGTGATCTTTGAAGAGTTTCATATTTTCGGTGTGGCAAGTAACAACCATATTTGTTTTTCCATTTAATTGTTAGACATTCTCAAGGAGAATTTTGAAGGTGATACAGGAAGAATACATATTCAAGAATACGCATTATTGTAGCCGAGCCCTAGTGATGCATGACTGTAGTACCTGTGGCTCTGTAGGCTGAGGCCAGAGGATCGCAATTTCAAAGCTAATTTCAGCAAAAAAGCGAGGCATTAAGCAACTCAGTGAGAACCTGTTTCTAAATAAAATACAAAATAGGGCTGGGGATGGGGATGTTGTCAGAAGTTGAGTGCCCCTGAGTCCAATCCCTGGTACTTTCCCCACGAAAAAGAATATGCATTATTGTTCTTGAACCAAAATAGCAGGGTGTTACTTTTTTCAGACTTATTTTCTTATTTCATTGCATATCATTTTTTAAAAACCTGAATATAGATATCAAGTATAAACTATCAACAGAGAACTAATCAACACTAAGCACACCTCAAATTCTAACATTCCATGATGCTGTGTTGAATTCCTCCCACCCTAAGCTTCAGAGACTTGGCTTTCAGTTTTGTTAATGTGATTTATAAATTAGGAGGTTTTGTTAGATGTGGCTTTGAATATATATGGGCTCAAAATGTTATGGAAAGTTTTGTTCGTATGTGTATACATGTTCAGATTCTCATAGCTTTCATCGGATTCTTAAAATGACTGACATAAATAGGAACAGCTAAAACTATAGTTTACAGAAGAGTTGTCCAAAACCTTGAGAACCGAGCCTTTCTTCAGATCATGCACAAGTGCAGTGGAGGGATTTGTACTTTTATAACATTCATTTCACTCTGAAGTTCATAAAGTCAAACTGGACATACTGAGGCTTTCTTTACTGTTAAGTCTTTTGCAGGTCTCTTTGTCTGCTGTGTGATTTGTCTGGACTATTTAGGTACTTTGAGAAAGTTTTCATTTTTTTATGAGAAAAAAAAAAGTGAAAAAGTACCTTTACTGGGAAAATAGTCAAAGAATATTAAAATGCCATTTATCAAATTGGGTGCCAAGAGGAGATAACATTTATGTTTTCCATTGTACTGGGCCCATGCTATCATGATCTGGTCAAATCTGAGAAGAACTGGAATATATCCAGTATCTTTCTGTTTTCTATTTCAGAAGTGAAGTAAGTAGACATCTTGATGGGGCCCAGCTGCTCTTTCCATTGATTTAATGAGTTTCTTAATGCACCCCATTGTGCTTCAGTATTAGAGAAACATATGGCACATTTAAGTATAGATTTATTTGACTTTTTATCGTGTATTTTCCAACTGTGATTTTACAGTTTCTTTAAGAAATCTTTTGCGTTTGCATGCAGTATATATGTGTGTATGTATGCCAATCGTGCTATTTGTGTGGATATATAAATGAAATACCTCTATCTCCTTAGATGCTACCAATGACTTCTAGAAGTTAAAAGTTAAGAACAACAATAATACACGAAAAAATTCCTAATTTTCAAGCAACTTAATATGTTTAAGGCACCTTTGGGAAAAGTGCTAAGAATATAGAAAAGAAGTACAACGGAAAGGTTTAAGATCAATTTTGATTAGGTAGGATATTATAAAATAATTACATAAGTGGCTCAAAAATTAGGTGTAAACATTCTTGTACAGATAGTGAGCCAATAAGAGATGTCCTAAGAAAAGAAATGTAATTAATTAGAAATTTAGAAAAAATAGGCATCACAAAGTAGAAAGGTTTTCTCATTTCTCCTCTGGTGATAATTTTTGTGAACCTCATTTGATAATGAATCTCAAGCTGTATGTCTCTATATGTCTTCACATTAAACTTACTACACCATTAAAAATGACTAATTATGGTAAAGCTTCACATGAGAATTAGGGCATTCCCTGGGGCCACCTGAAAGAGTCCAATGTTAACCACATTACGGCACCAGGTTTTGATGTGCAGCTATTATTTTCCAAGCTTTGACTTTGAAGACATTGATCAAAAACTACCACCTTCTACCAAGCACAATAACCCTGTTAGAGGCCTGACAACACCTCAAAACAACCACCTTATGCTTACAAAGAAATGAATTTCAAAACCAAAAGATGTGAATGGCAAGGAGCCAGGGAGGAACTGATTTACCAAATTTACCTCTTGTTTGGAATCCTTGTTGTGTGAATAGAAGCCATTTTTCACTCACACAGCTTTTTAATTGGGGACTTTCTAATAAAAGCTCCAAAAGACAGACTGGCAGGGCAGAATATAGAAGACAAAAGGGCAAAAAATGTGTAACATCTTTCAAAATCAGTTACATCATATTTCATAATAAAAATGAGAAAAAATATATCTTCTCGTTCCCATAGCAATTCCTCATGAAGAAACATATTTGGGTATATTTGAGGAAATGATTTACATGCCTTCTTTGTGTTCAGTTGAATATAGTAGGAATGAGTGTATACATATATATATGTGGTTAACCATTGTTTCCAAAATGGGCAGAAATGAACTTCCTTTTTGTGAATTTCTATTTTATGTAAACTTGTAACTGTTTTTATAATGTCCAATAGTAGATCTCATTTGAGATCTTTGAGAGAGCAAAACTCTACCTCTGAATTTAATATAAGGAAAGAAGTAAAATGTATGTAGTCTAACTTTGCTTACTTTTGAGAATAAAAGGAAAACATGTTTCAAATTTCTAGTGGTATAAACACCAGCAAAAAGTCTTACCTTGTTTTCTGACTTACTGTTATTTAAAGGATGGGTGTGGGGAAGAAAGAGGAAAACAGAATCAGAATGTCATCCCAGAAGTTTACTGAGAGAAGATATGCAACATGAACTTCTGAATTTCTATTTTGACTCTTAAATTTTTGTATTTTCTTTCTTTCTTTCTTAAGTGGGACTGTTGTTAATTCAAAGAATAGATGCACTTTCAAGGTTACTAGTGAGAAAGGTAACTAGCGCCTCTTTTTTTTTTTTTTGCAGCTGTACAAACAAGTCTAAAGACCTGCTTTGTGGATCTGTAATACAGAGGAGCTCAGCTGATTTCGAGGGAGAAACATAGTTAAGTAAAAAGTCTGAGTATTTGACTACTTTAATGACTACTTCTTTTTGAAAATCTATTTTCTCACTTGTAAAAGAAGAATAATATAATTAGCCTCAATAATTGGATTGTGAGGATTAAATGACATAATGATCCAAAGTCCCAAGCACAGTACAGGGTACATAGTAAACCACTCTTAAAAGCAAGCTCTAGAGCTGAACCTGGAGTCTGAGAAATGAGAATGGCTTGAGCTCAGCAGCTGAGGCCCTCTTGGGCAACACAGTGAGACCCCATGTCAGGTAACATTTTATGAGAGAAGTTTATTGATGAAATGACTATTTTTTTTTAAAAAAATTAACTTATCTAGCATGCACTTTAAAATTCCTACTAAAATGCTCTAGTGCTTAATGTGTGCTATTCATTCTGTTATGACTTTAATAGCCAAATAAAGAACTTTTACATACTTCTGGAGTGAAACTGTATTGCTGTGTGTGTAAGGACTGAGTTCCAAAGAAATATTTCCACATAATCTAATTTATGAAAGTGGACCCTATTCAGTGTGAAATAAATCGCAAAGTTTATCTTAATTCCTGGGTATGAATTTACTTTGAATATTCCATGAATTTAAAAATATTGTTTCATAAATTCTTAACCCTATTTACACAGTATACTTAATCTAACTTAAGTAAAGAGCATAGCTTTTATGTGGTTAGTCACAATGGCACCAAAGTTCTTAAAATAGCTGTAAGACAACAACACTTCTTTATAAAGAATTAAGTCAGCAAATTCATAGTAGACTGTGTATTTCCCTCCAAGAACTATTAGGGTGTATTACAATGATTGGAGCTTTTGCTATGCTTTGTTTCAATTCCCCTCAAATCATACTTGACCAGAGATGTGAAAAATGGCTATTATCTTTCTATGAATTACATTCTTATAGAATTATTTTCCTAATGGAATTTTGAGTTAACACTGTTTTTTTTTTTTTTTTTTTGTTTTGTTTTGTTTTGTTTTGTTTTCAGGAGAATGTAGCCATCAATTTCTTTTTTTTTTTAATTTTCATTTTTTTATTGATTGTTCAAAACATTACAGAGCTCATGATATATCATCTTTCATACATGCCATCAATTTCTTAACAAAAAAATCTACCACCATTTAAAAGAAAATTGAGAGAATACATAGGATGATGATGAAATTAATTGCACATTAGAATTTAAATTCATGCAACTCCTTCCGGACAAAAGTTGGTGAAATAAATGACAAGCTTTAAAACTTATGCAATTGTGTTAGTCAGCTTTTTATCGTTGTTACCAAAATATGTGATATAAACAACTTAGAGGAGGGAAAGTTTATTTTGGCTTATGGTATCAGAGGTTCAGTCATGGTCAGCCAACTCTATTGCTCTAGGCATGAAGTGAGGCAAAACATCATGGCAGAAGGGTGCGGTAGAGGAGTGCATTTCAGCTCCTGGCAGCCAGGAGGAAAAAGAAAGGGAGGAGCCAGGGGCCAAGATAAATCCAGAGAGATATTCCCAGAGACCTACTTCATCCAGCCATGCCCATCTGCCTACAGTTACCACCCAGTAGTCCATTTGAATTAGGATGGACTTATTAGGTCATGGCTCTCATAATCTAGTCATTTTACCAATGTCATTAACACAGGGTCTTTTGGAGGACACCTTATATCCAACTGATAGCCCCAACCTTTAGTTTATATTTATTCTAAAGTGATAATTTGAACTATAGAAAGTATTTTAAGCTCACAAATTTACCTCCTTCTTATTTAAAACAGGTAGAAAATGAAGCAATTTAAATGTCCTAAACTATAAGAATTAGGTAAGTAAGGATGGCTATATAATGGGAAACTAGCTATTAGAGCCAATGTTTGCCAAGAGCTGTTTAAAATGTTGTATATTAATGTCACAATAATAAGTTACTTTTTTATATGCAGAAAAATGTAGAAGTAGCCATTCACGCTGGTGCATAAATTCTTAACCCTATCTTAACCCTATAATCCCAGCAACCCAGGAACCTGAGGTATGAGGATCACAAGTTTGAGGCCATCCTCAGCAATTTAGTGAGGCCCTAAGCAACCTATCAAGACTCGGTCTCAAAATGAAAAATAAAAAGAGCAAGGGATGTGGCTTAGTGGTTAAGCATCCCTGCGTTCAATCTCTGGTCCCCCCCCCCAAAAAAAAAGTAGAAATAAATATACTAGCACATTAGTCCATCATGTTTATAAGCAATTATATATTCTTTTTTTTTTAAATTTTTTTTAAGAGAGAGTGAGAGAGAGAGAGAATTTTTTTTTTAATATTTATTTTTTTTTTTAGTTCTTGGCTGACACAACATCTTTGTTGGTATGTGGTGCTGAGGATCGAACCCAGGCTGCTCGCATGCCAGGCGAGCGCGCTACCGCTGAGCCACATCCCCAGCCCAATTATATATTCTTAAACTTAAATATTTTGAAAAAAATACTGGGATGCAGTAGCATGAAAAGTTTAACTGTATAATTTCATAATACTTCTCCTTTAAGAAACATATCATAAAAAACTTTTCTAACATTAAGCAAAGTACATAGAACAAAGTAAATAAGAGACTGTGCTTAAAAAGAAACCGCACTCCAGTTTGTGTAAACTCCAAGATAAAAAACAGAAAAAGATAAACTTTTAGTGCATTGGAAATTACTTGTCAAAAATTTCAGACCACAGGCCAGGTGGGGTGGTGCACACTTGTAATCCCAGCAGCTCAGGAGGCTGAGATCAGGAGGGTAGCAGGTTTGAAGCCAGCCTCAGCAACTTAGTGAGACCCTGTCTCAAAATTAAAACAAACGAAAAAAAATTAAAAAGGATTGGGGATGTGGCTCAGTGGTTGAGTGCCTTTGGATTCAATCTCTAGTACCAAAAGAAAAACCAAACAGACAAAAATATTGTGTGTGTGTGTGTGTGTGTGTGTGTGTGTGTGCACGCGCGCGCGCACGCGAGTGCGTGCACGCGAGTGCGTGCACACGCGCATGCATGCATGTATTCAGGCCATAAAGGAAAAGTTATATGATATTAGTTCCTATTTGTTCAACTTATAAATACATCTACGTCATGCATTTTTTAATTTCAAAAATATATTGGACATTTACTATGTACTAGGCAATTACAAATGAATATACAAAAGAATAATATGTCTCTATTCCCTATGTTTGTTAGTTTCTTATGATTTCTGTTAAGATCTTCAACTTATATGAAAAGAACTTAAAGTAATAAAATAAAACACTCTCTGCTCTAGCTCATACTTTGTGTCTTTCTGATAATGGGAGAATAATGTTCATGGTCTCCCTAAGCAAAGGATCAGAGATGATGTCCTACAAGGAAGTTCTGCTTCTTAGTATCCACAACACTGTGGTTGGTTGCAGATTTGTTGTAACAAATCATCTCTTTCCATCCTGATGACATTTCCAGGAGCATGTGTGTTCACTCATAGGAATTGGTTCCTGGGCACTGACATTTATTGGCCAATTATCCATGTATTGCAAAATATTCCATCTTCCATCTTTCCTCCAACAATATACTCCCAGAAGTGCTTTATCCCAAAGGTGGCTTATTTCTTCTCAGACTTGGAATGCCTAGGCCAAGGGCTGAAGTTTATATTTTCCTGCAGAGTGTGGCCTCTCAATCATGATAATGTTCAATCGCATCTTGAGGAAACCCAGGAAAGAATTCCCCCAAACTGATAAATTATGACATTAGCCTACAGAGTCTGGCTCCAGAAAGCCTTGGACTAAATGAATTATATAAGGTATGCTCTTGTATTTTCTGAACAATGGAGTGAATTGTACATGTTGATGCTTAAAAAAGAAAAAAAAAGGGCTGGGGATGTGGCTCAAGCGGTAGCGCGTTCGCCTGGCATGCGTGCGGCCCGGGTTCGATCCTCAGCACCACATACCAACAAAGATGTTGTGTCCGCCAATAACTAAAAAATGAATAATAAAAATTCTCTCTCACTCTCTCTTTAAAAAAAAAAAAAATTTACAAAAAAAAAAAAAAAGGAAAGAAAAGAAAAAGAAAATATAGAGCCTTTTCTTCCAAATTCCCAAATCTCTTGCAAAAACTTCCACTAAACTAATCCTGTACACTTCTTTTTTAAATTTTTTATTATTAGTTGTTCAAAACATTACAAAGCTCTTGACATATCATATTTCATACATTTGATTCAAGCGGATTATGAACTCCCATTTTTACCCCGTATACATATTGCAGAATCACATCCGTTACACATCCACTTTTTTACATACTGCCATACTAGTGTCTGTTGTATTCTGCTGCCTTTCCTGTCCTCTACTACCTCCCCTCCCCTCCCCTCCCCTCCCCTCCCCTCCCATCTTCTCTCTCTACCCCATCTACTGTAATTCATTTCTCTCTCTTGTTTTTTTCCCTTTCCCCTCATTTCCTCTTATATGTAATTTTGTATAACAATGAGGGTCTCCTTCCTTTACCATGCAATTTCCCTTCTCTCTCCCTTTCCCTCCCCCCTCTTGTCCCTGTTTAATGGTGATCTTCTTCTCATGCTCTTCCTCCCTGCTCTGTTCTTAGTTGCTCTCCTTATATCAAAGATGGCATTTGGCATTTGTTTTTTAGGGATTGGCTAGCTTCACTTAGCATAATCTGCTCTAGTGCCATCCATTTCCCTGCAAAATCCATGATTTTGTCATTTTTTAGTGCTGAGTAGTACTCCATTGTGTATAAATGCCACATTTTTTTTATTCATTTATCTATTGAAGGGCATCTAGGTTGGACAGTCCAGCTATTGTGAATTGTGCTGCTATGAACATCGATGTAGCAGTGTCCCTGTAGCACGCTCTTTTAAAGTCTTTAGGGAATAGTCCAAGAAGGGGAATAGGTGGGTCAAATGGTGGTTCCATTCCCAGCTTTCCAAGGAATCTCCATACTGCTTTCCAAATTGGCCGCACCAATTTGCAGTCCCACCAGCAATGTACAAGTGTACCCTTTCCCCCACATCCTCGCCAGCACTTGTTGTTGTTTGACTTCATAATGGCTGCCAATCTTACTGGAGTGAGATGGTATCTTAGGGTGGTTTTGATTTGCATTTCTCTGACTGCTAGAGATGGTGAGCATTTTTTCATGTACTTGTTGATTGATTGTATGTCCTCCTCTGAGAAATGTCTGTTCAGGTTCTTGGCCCATTTGTTGATTGGGTTATTTGTTATCTTATTCTTTAATTTTTTGAGTTCTTTGTATACTCTGAATATTAGGGCTCTATCTGAAGTGTGAGGAGTAAAAATTTGTTCCCAGGATGTAGGCTCCCTATTTACCTCTCTTATTGTTTCTCTTGCTGAGAAAAAACTTTTTAGTTTAAGTAAGTCCCATTTGTTGATTCTTGTTATTAACTCTTGTGCTATGGGTGTCCTATTAAGGAATTTGGAGCTCAACCCCACAGTATGTAGATCAGAGTCAACTTTTTCTTCTATCAGATGCAGAGTCTCTGATTTGATATCAAGCTCCTTGATCCATTTTGAGTTAACTTTTGTTAAGCCTGTACACTTTGCTTTTCCTTCACCAACAGGTTAACCAAGAGTGTTTTACTATCTTTCTTTTAAAGGTTCCTGTTAGGTGTGTTGAGCTCATTTCCTGTGGAATTATGTATCACAGGTTGACTTTCTTTCTATCTAGGCCCAATTTCATCCCCCAGTGTTGTCTATACCTTGCCTTAAAAACTTTGCTAAGTTAAAATAGTAATTGGCAAGTGATCTGGAAGATGAACAATTATCAAAGAAACATCATAAGGTTATTGCTTTAACATTCAATTATAGATTGCAGAGGAACAACTATTTTTAGGACTTCTGGCAAATTATCAGGAGAGCTTAAAGAGAAATTGTACATAGAGAAAAGAGGAGACAGAATGTTTTGTCTTAAATGGGGCCTTTATTGCAGGAGCTAAACTAGGATAAGGGGAAGTGAAATTGAGACAATTTCTCCCAGAAAAGTCAGGATATTGCTACTTGAACTTAAAGTTTAGGTATCTATAATGAGAGATGTTTGACTGATGCCTTAAACGAATAGTAATGATATTCTCCAGAAGTTGAGAGCATCAGAGAAAAATAACTTCAGATTAGACCTGACAAATGAAATGAATCACAGACTTGAAAGCATCCTTGGGGATGACAATGTTTTCATTTGCCAATGGGAAAGATGAAGTTGAATGCATATATGACTTGCCCATCTTTGCATGTTCCTCCACAACTTGTTCCAGGGAACTACTCACTGATGGCAAACTTTCTATTACTATATGTTTCTACAATTTCATATAAATTAAATCATACTATATATATTTCTTTTTTGTCTTACTTCTTTCTCTCAGAATAATTATTTTTAGGCTCATTTATGTAGTGATATGTACCAGTAGTACTTTTTATTACTAAGTATTATTTCATCCTATGGATATACCACAATTTGTTTATCTATTCATCTGTTGATTGACATTTGGATTTTTCTAGTTTATAACTATAGGAAAGCTTGTTTTATTTTTTCTTAGGGAACTATCTAGGAATGAATGGCTGGATCATATAGTAAAAACTTTTAAAGCAACTCAAAAGCGTTTTTCACTCTCATGAGAGTGAGATCTACTCTGCATTTTGGCAATACTTGGTATGGTCAATCTTTTTAATTTTAGTCATTGTAATAGATACTTTGTGATATTTGGAGGTAAGTTTAATTTTTATTTCCCTAATGACTAATGGTGTGCAGCATCTTTTGTTGATTTTCCATCCATATATCTTCCTTGGCAACGTGTTTATTAAAATCTTTTGCACATTAGGAAAACAACACAGATTGTTAATATTCCTACTGAGTGTTGAAAATTCTTTACATGGGCTGGGATTGTGGCTCAGCAGTAGAAAAGTTCACCTAGCATGTGCTGTGTCCTGGGTTTGATCCTCAGCACCACATTAAAAAAAAAAAAAAGAAAATTCTTTACATATTCTATATGTTTCTATTTTTTTTTTTTTTTTAATATTTATTTCTTAGTTCTCGGCGGACGCAACATCTTTGTTGGTATGTGGTGCTGAGGTTCGAACCCGGGCCGCACGCACGCCAGGCGAGCGCACTACCGCTTGAGCCACATCCCCAGCCCTACATATTCTATATGTAGGCTCTTTATCAGGTGTGTGTATGTATTGCAATTATGTTACCTCAGTCTGATGAGTCTTCACAATGTCTTTTTTTTTTAATTTTTTTTAGAGAGTGAGAGAGGAGAGAGAGTGAGAGAAAGAAAGAGAATTTTTAATATTGATTTTTTAGTTCTCAGTGGACACAACATCTTTGTTTGTATGTGGTGCTGAGGATCAAACCCGGGCCGCACGCATGCCAGGTGAGCGCGCTACCACTTGAGCCACATCCCCAGCCCCCACAATGTCTTTAAGAAGAAGTATTTAATTGTGATCAAGTACAGTTAATCACTTTTTTTTTATGTGTCACACTTTTAGGGTTGTGTCTAAGAAATATTTGCATAATTTGAGGTCATAATGGTGTACTGTTTATTGTTTCATGGGTTAAATTTAAGTCTATGATCCATTTTGATCCAAATTTTCTGTGATGCAATAGGTCAAAGTTAAAAAAAATTATATAGTTGTCCAATTTTTCTAGCAAAATTTGTGGGGGAAAAATCTACCCTTTTTGTACTGAAATGCCTTTGCACATTTGCCTATAATTAGTATTTTTATGTTTGGGTTTATTTGTAAGCTTTCTATTCTGCCACATTGGTTGATCTGTGTATCTTTCAACCAGTACTACACTGTTTTTTTTTTTTGTTGTTGTTATTTTTTTTTTTTTGTACCAAGGATTAAACTCAAGGGCACTCAACCACTGAGCCACATCCTCAGCCCTATTTTGTATTTTATTTAGAGACAGGGTCTCACTGAATTACTTAGTGCCTCACTTTTGCTGAGGCTGGCTTTGAACTCACAATCTCCTATCTCAGCCTCCGGAGGTGCTGGGATTACAGTCACATGCCACTGCTCCTGACACTACACTATTTTGATGACTGTAACTTTGCAATAATTTTTGAAATAAGGTAATGTTAGCCTTGTGACTTTATTCTTTTTTGAAGAAGTTTCTGGCTAGTCTAAGATTCTTTCTTGCATTATCATATAAATTTTAGAATGAGTTTGATAATTTCTACCAAATAAAAAAGGCTGTTGGAATTTTAATTTTGTAGGTTTTATTAATCTACAGATCAATTATCAATTTAGGTGTAATTGCCATTTTAACAATGTTAAGTCATCTGATCCATGAATATAATCTCTCTCTTCCTTTGTTGAGAATTTCATTTGTCATTAAAGTTTTTTATTTTGTTTTTCATGTATTTCATTAAATATAGCCCTAAGTATTTTATATTTTGCATGTTACTATGTATGTTTCCTAAATTTCTGATCATTTAATTTAATTTCAACTTATAGAAATACATCTTTTATAATGAACTTATAGCTTCCAAACTTGTAAAAAAATCAATCATTTCAGTTTTAGTAGGATTTGTGTGTGTGTGTGTGTGTGTGTGTGAATTTTATCATTTGGTTATATCACCTATAGATAATAAGATTTTTATATCATCCTTTCTAATCTGAGTATATTTAACAGATTTTTTTCTTGCCTGGTTGCATTGGCCAGCATTTTTAGTACAATTCTGAAATGATGAGAGTGAACACCCTGTATTGTTTTTGATCTTAGGGAGAGAGCATCTATTCATCTACAATTAATCATGTTGTTTGCTGTAGGTTGAGGAAGTTCTATTCTTAGTTTTCTGAGAGTTTTAATCAGAAATGGATGCATATGTATATGTCTCCCTTGCCATATGTGCATTTATTTGTGTTAGTCTTCATTTTTCTTTTAAATTGCTCACATTTTGTTGAGATACATTTACTTAAAGTTATTTTCCCTTTGTTGATTGGAAGCCAGTGTCATTTGCCACAATTGCAAGGTAGTAATAATCGAATAAAACCAGAAAAATACCACTAAATTATAAACACTTTAGTTATGGAAGCTTTGTGTGTGTGCATCAAGAAGCATGATCAACAAGTCAAAAAATATTTAAAGACATGCTTTTGCCAACCTGAACATTTTCCTTTATGTAACCAAGAGGTCTTAAAAAAAAAAAAATAGAAACGGGAATGACTTTTTTTTTATTAGTACATTTACTTTAATGTAACATTAAAAATTCATCTCTCATATGTTGGATGTGAGTTTCATAGTTAGAGAATCATTAAATTTTATGCAGGTGTGGCTCAGGCAAAGACAAAAAAGTATGAAAAAGTTTGGGTGTTATAAACTCCACAGAGATTAGAATTTCTTAGAGTGATATTTCTAAGCCCTGATTGTGTGTAATTACCACCTTGAGAGTTTAAGACTTACACTTCAAGAATCAGAATATCTTGGGTTGGAATATCTTTTAAATGTTCTCTAGGTAGTTCCAATGCTCAGGGAGGATGGTAATCCTCTGATTGGCTGTCTATAAGTGGTTTTGATTTGAAGTAGGCAGGCAAGAGAAATCCTAGATTGATTAGTAAGGTGTAACCTGTATATGAGTACAAAGGAATGGTAAAATATGCCATTTTAGGGCTAAAATATGAATTGCCTGTCAAGGCAGTTGGTTACTTAAATAACTGAAAGAGTGCAGGTTCTCCCTTTCATTGAGAATAAACCCACATGATTTTTCCCCCCCTGGTCTCAATGTAACTGGTTTAAAATAGATCAACGTTTCCTACAATTAAAGACATTAAGTGTGCATTTCAAGAATGAGTTTTATTGTAACATATTTAAAGAATAACCTAAATTACCTTACCCAATACTTAACAAAAGAAATATGAATTATTTCTGAAACAGCTTTAACACAATTGCTTATAAATAGTTCCAGAGAAAGGATTCCTAATGACTTTAAGCATCTACGTTTCCAAACAATACTACACACAATTCAAATTTGCATGTGTAAATAAATAGAACGTTGAAAAGAATATGAATGTGAATTCTTTCCCTTAATTATTTATCCGTAGTTTCTCCCAGTCCTAAGACCCATTTAAAATAACGCACTTTCCAAAGAGTACCAACTTGGCAGCCTTTTAGGCTGTGCTTTCTCACTAACTTTGGTCAGTTTTATCGTCATGAAGACTTCATCTGGGAAACAGAAAGAAAAAGAGCGTTCAAAATCCAGATCTTCAAACCTGCTTAGAGAAGCAAGGAACTGGAGAAAGGCGAATTTCAAGTCTATTTTAATTTAGGAGGGCGCGAAACTATTTATATAAAACTATACTCGCATAAGGAGGCAAGTGAGACAAAGCAGTTTCTTTGGGACAATGTGCATTTGCAGCCCATCAGGATGGTGTCTAGTCCCCTGCTCCCCCTTCCTCCTAGAAGGTCCCCAATCTCCGCCCCCGGCCCTTCCCGGACTTAAGCCTTTGGCCAGCAGACCGGTGGGCGGGGTAACCTCTGCAGCCTAGTATTGCAGCCTCGGGTTCAGGCGACGCGCAGAGCACTGGGGCACTTCCTTAGCCCCCAGGGACTGTAAGAGGCTTTCGGGGCAGCTGCGCTTCTCAGTGTCTCGAGCTCCGGGACGCGGTCATTACCAACTCCGGAGGGACAGAGTGTAAACTTGTCCTTATGTGGGTGGGGGACAGCCGGACGACAGCGTCTTCCTACCCCAGTATCCCTGCGGGTTCATCTGCGGGCAGCACCGTTCCCAGTTACAACAGCTCGCTAGAAACTTCACCAATGGAGCAGTCACAGCGTGGCAGAGGAGACCACAGCGGTAACGGTGTACTCCACCCTGGCCCGGGACTGCTGGCTGCGACCCCTCATCCCTCACCGCCGGCGTTACCGGTACCCTCGGGGATACCAGTTCCACCAGCTTATCTGCGGCCCTCCGGCCTCTTCCTGCGAGCTGCCGCCGCCACGGCGGGAAGCGGAGGCTGCCGGCCGGTTCCTAGGCTGGAGAGAGGCGTGAGCGCAGTGGGCAGCGGCTACCTGCGGACGCCCAAGTGCTCTCGCTGCCGCAACCACGGTGTAGTGTCGGCGCTCAAGGGCCACAAGCGCTTCTGCCGCTGGCAGGACTGCGCGTGTGTCAAGTGCACCCTGATCTCCGAGCGCCAGCGCGTGATGGCCGCCCAGGTGGCGCTGCGCAGGCAGCAGGCGCAAGAGGAGAGCGAGGCTCGGGGACCGCAGAGTTTCTTGCACCCTGGAGCCTCGGGTCCGGAGGTTCGGGCGTCCAAAAGCCGCGGTAGAACGGTGAATTCTCAGGCTGCGGGCGAGCGTAAGGCGGTACCCGCTCAGGAATTGGGTGCCTTGAGACCAGCTAGTGGTCTGGCAACCCCTGCTATCGAGGTTATCCGGCAAGATGATGCGGAGGACAAACAAGGTGAGTTGGTCTTTGGTGTGCTTTTTGCAAGTAATTGCTATGGAGAAAGAGTTTGGGGTGGGGGGGGGGCGGGAAAGGAAAACAACAACAACAAAACCAGTAGCGCCCTAGAGGCAAAAAAGAAAAGTTGTTCAAAAGAAGCTCTCAAGTTCTCTAAAACGACTTTATAGCAAGCATGTCAATGAGGGTTTAAGAGACCCAGCACCTTCACTTTGGAAGGCCTTTCTGTTTGTTTCCTGAAGTGACAGGAAAAGTTAATGAAAGGGTGAAATGTGGGTGATAACAGATGACGACTTGCCCTAGGAATGGCATTACATTTGCACAAGTTTGTTGTGACTTTGAACAGAACTTCGTTCAAGCGTGCCTTCAACGAAAAGCGTAGTGAGGGGTGTTTAGAGCTTGCTGTATACTTTTTTTCCAACTTTGGAGCAAGCCTCTGGCTCCAGCTAGAACTAGGTAAAAGAAGATCTATTAAACGATCTCTTTTTTTCTCTCTCTTTCTCTCCCTTTAATTTTTAAAGCATCCTCCACCAACTATTTGTCCGACTCCAAAAGTGTAGAAAGCTTTGGTATCTGAAGTTTTATTTCTTCCCATAGGACATACATTTAGGTTTTCCAGATTGCAAAACCATTGGTGGCACAATCACAGTTTAATATTGGAGATTTCTTTCTTTCTTTTTTTTTTTTTTTTTTAAATTCTTTGTAGTTGTAGTTGGGCAGCATGCCTATATCTGTTTATTTTCACGTGGTGCTAAGGATTTAACCCAGTACCTCACACGTGCTGGGCAAGCACTCTGCCAAGGAGCTACAGCCCAGCCCCAACTCCAATACTGGAGATTTCTTATCCAAGGAAGTTTACATTTTTTTTTCCTATTATTTATTGACTGCGGATTACTTGTAAATACCTTCTATTTTAGGATATGTGTGCATGTCTGTACAGACCTAAAAAAAAAAAAAAACTAAGGCTACCCCAAATTAACTTTTCTTGCTAATGTGAATACCATTGTATATCCATGAAATTCATAGCCCTCCACAGGCCTACAAGCAGTGAAGATTCCAGTTTAAAAAAAATTTTTTTAAATGTTCCAAACAGGTTGTAACATGAAATTACAAAATGATACAATAAATTTACTAATTAGAAACTCCTTGAATTGTGAAAATTGTAGATCTTAACAGATCACAGAATGTATTTTGAAAAAGATCATCTCTATATTGAAATGAGGCATAAATAATTTTGTGTTTTTACACATGCCAACTTTCTGCATATGGTCCAGTTTATTTTAGTAGACAAAATAAAATAGACAAAATAAGTAAAACTACTATAAGAAAAAGTGAAAGTTGGAATTCTTGAAACTGGCAGTGAGATCACCTGATGGCATTGATTTGTGGAATGTTTTTGATTCCCAGGTGTTCTGTTTGTAGCTAATTATTTTATTCTATTTTATTGCCCCAGACGACCCTCTATAGAAAGTAAGCCACCCTCTATTAGAAAGTAAGCCACATTTTGAAAGGCCACTCCAATGGCTTTTTAAATTGAAAGTTGACTGTAGTAAGGTATTGTTTAATTTATTCATTCACTGGACAAAAGACCAACAATCATTCAGTGAATAATATTTTCTACACAAAAGAATCTCATATTCAAAGGAAGGTGGATTATATGTAGTATCCAATTCTATAATACAAGGTATATTATAAAAATGATAAATGCAATAGAAGTAAAACAAGCTTTAGAAGTTGAGAGGATAGAGATGAAAGAAATGGCATCATAGTATTTTAAAGACAACTTAGTTTCTAAATATAATCAGTATTTCTTTACCAATATTTGTACTATGAGTACAACATAATAATGAAAAATTCTTTTATGTTGCTGTGGACATGAAATTTTAATACTTACTACTTTAAATGTTAAGGCAGACATACTTTGTGAATCCCATTTATAAGAAAAAATGGAATAGAGGATCAATGGAATTTGGCAGACTTGATTAGAAAAGTTGTATTTAGAGTTGAAAATTAGTACTAGAGTCTGATTTTTCAGTAGTACCATCCTTTCTTTTGTCAATACATGACAGCATTTTGACCCTCAGAGTACTAAATTTTATACATTTTAACTTTTGGATAAACATTTTTTATTTTAGAGTTTAGGTCTGCTTCTTAAGAAAACAGAAGAAACTATGAGTGTGTTATGTAACATGGTTGCAAATCACTTAATATTGGAGGAAGGGGTGTGATTTGAAGCAAATGCCTGATATGTTTTTAATAGGATTCTTTCAGGTTCTATACAAATGGCTGTAGTGCAATTTTTAATTTTCTTTAAAGAAATGTTTTAAACTTTTCTTAGTTTTTTTTTTAGGGATTAAAAAAGAAAATATATTTGTTTACAGAGGATTAAGAAAAAATACCAAGTCTATATCATCTCACAGAAAATGAATATGGAATGATTTGAGATTGATATAGATGACATTATTGCCCTAAGTTTGAATGAAATTAACGATTTTGTTATTTTTCCACATTATTCAAGTGAGTTAATTAGAACCTGAAATGTGAGCATAAGAAACCAATTATTGAAATTTAGCATTAGTAATTAAATAGAATATTCATTTTCAAGCTAAGATTACTTTATAAAAATTTGTTATCTAAACCTAACCTATATGTAGTTATTTTTATGTAGTGTCACTATGGGGGAAAAATATATAGTAACAAAACTCATGATATTTATGCAAATACCAAACCAACTATATGAGCAAATGTTGTGCAGTATTGGTGTTATGTTAACATCTCTGAGTAACAACACTCTCCTCTATTGATTCTTAAATACTAATACATTTACATGTTGTCTGTCCTTGTGATCCTGAAATGACTCCATTAAAAATTTTTAGTATGAATAAATGTTACTAATATGTTATTAGGAAATGAATGGTCTTATCTAGTATAATTTTTGAGTGGGTAATAGGTTTTGGGAAGTTTTTCTATATTTGATTCTTTTTTTACTTTCTCTTTCTCAGAACAAAAGGGGAGTCAATGTGACTCATGCCAGAGTGGACAAGAAGAGCCATGCTCTAAATCCCATCAGCTTTCTTTGGGATCATCTTCTAAGTCTAATGGTGTCATTGGGAAAAAAAGCATCAGGTCATCTACTTCAGAACACTCAAAAAAGCATGCTAGCATCCAGTCTCCTTACTCTGGGGAGCAATCAGGAGGTGAAGACAGTCCCAGGTCCTTATCATCCTCTGATCTGGAATCAGGAAATGAGAGTGAGGGAGCTAAAGACTGCATTGCAGTGAGAGCCAGCCTTCCCATGGTGTCCTCGAGACCAAGAGATCCTCTTGATATTCTTATCAGGATTTTCCCACGTTACAGGCTCACCTGGCTAGAAAGCGTTCTACGGTTCTGCAAAGGGGATGTGGTCCAAGCCATTGAACAGATCTTAAATGGGAAAGAACGCAAGCAAGATACCAGGGATCTAGCATACTCCAGAAAACTGGAAAACACAGCCTTTTCAAGAGCTTCAAATTTTAGTCTAGCTAGAATTGGTTTTGGAACTCTAGGTAATAAATCAGCTTTCTCTCCTCTTCACACCCCATCTGCTTCTTACAGAGGTGATTCAAACCTCTACAGCTTAAATCCTAGACTAGAGATTAGTCCATTACGACTGGCATATTCTTCGCCAGGGAGAGGGCTGCCTGGTTTTGTGTCACCCTACCTAACACCTGGGTTGGTTCCAGCATTGCCTTTTCAGCCATCTTTGGATTATACTTTTTCAGGGATGATAAGAGATACTTCCTACTTTCCCAGTAAAAGCTCAATAACTGGTAGTAGGCTGTATTTTAGACCCAGTCAGGACAGTCTGTAATGTATCTATTCATTCTCCCTTTCTGGAGTATTTCTAGAATTATGAAACACACACACACACACACACACACACACACAAACACATGCACACAGAGATCTATTAATGTACTTAAATAAGTATATGAGTGAATCACTAGGCCTTAAAAATGCTATTTCTTTTTTTTGTCAGCAATAAAAATAGATTTTAGATTTAAAGACTTTATTCAGCATTTATTAAGTGAAAGAAGCATTTAAACATTGTCTGTGCCTTGAATAAAGCTTTTTAATGAAATAGTTTTACTTTAAAGAATGTTCTCCCTAAGTTATCAATTGTAAAATTCCTGTTGTAAAACTACACTTGTTTATATTTTGGTGAAAAGTGGGGTTTATAGCTGTAAAAAAGTTTATGGAGCAATCTAGCATAATATAAAATGAACTAAGAGGAAGAATTTTAAATTTGAGGTAATTGTTATCCTAAAATTCTCATCTTTCCTTCCTTGTTCACAGGGTAGAAAAAAATTATTCAAAGTATTTTTAAAAAATTTATTTGTAGATAAGTGATTAATCATAAAACTTTTGAGAAATTTGAATTTCTTATTTTTTGCAAAGTCTTATTTTTCACTATCATTTGTAAAAACAAATGCCAATTTTAAATTCTCTTTGAAGTTAACATTTTGAATTATAAAGGCTTACTTAATGAATCTTAGGAAGTTGGACTGCGCGCCATCTTCTGGTCACTATCACTAATTGCAACTCAATTCTGCTGAGTGAATTATGTATGTATGCATTGTTTCCTAATGGTAGAAACTAACACTTCTGGTTTTTTTGCAACAATCATTTTGGATCATGCTACATTAAAATTTTCATATTGTAAAGTGAATTTCTACTGTGAATGATTTTAATCTTTTAATTTCCTTATGTCTGTATCTGAGAAAATAATCTTTTCCATATGTTGAGATAAGAATTAGCACCCATTCTCAAAGTAAAAATAATTTTATTCAGAAAAATAAAATAACTGCTCAGACAAATATTGATTGACTCTATATATTAGGCTTAATGCATTGAGGGAGATATAAAATTTCCAAAGGGGGGAAAATTGTCATTAAAATTTAGAGGTATTCTTGTGATTTAAAAAGTATATTTCGTTCTCCATCTGGGGCATTTGAAAACTGTTTATTTCAATAGTCAGTGGAAAATCCCTGAGGAAACTGCTTACTAAACAATTTTTATGAAGTTTTCTTTACGTGTCATCATTTTTTAAAAGGTCAGTAATTTTATTGTTAGGAATAAATGAAAACCCAGCTGGAATATAATAGATGATTCACTAGACATTTCTTTACATGTATGGATGTGTGTGTATGTGTAAATATACATACACTAAACTACTAAAGCCCTGTCAGTTCTATTCTCATGGAATCTTCCCTAAAGTCAATAAAATATTTCTAAATCATATTTGCCAGCATATAAAATATTAAGTCACTAAAGTATCAAATGCTGATTTGAGATTTTATATATATAATGATTATGTATTAATTTTAATGGTGTGTAAGAAAAGATTCTGTAAAATTTTGTTGCATTCAATACTCACTTCTTATAAAAAAATCTTTAGATTCTGAGTCTAAACCATAGTAATATGGCTGGCAAAAGTTAATACATCTAAGTGAAGAAATAATTTTGGATAATAGATCTCTTTGAGACAGATAAAACCAAAGAACTCTCTAAAATGGCCTGCAAGCACACAGTTTTGCATATAATTTCATGGGATTCTTGGATCTCCTAAATACTATTCAGGTTAGAATCTTTGATTAATATTTCTATTGCATTAATTCATTTATAGAATGCTATTTTTTAAAATGCACTAGATCCCATAGAGGATGTCAAATGTAAAATATGCTTTAAATGAAGTTATACTATATAGTAGACATCTGGATTAAAAATTCAATAATTCTAGAGTTGCTGAATTCTTCATGTGGTTTTCATTGGAGAAATGGAATTGCTTTTGAATGAAGAAGAACATTTATTTAGTAGTATTCAGAATTTTAAGAACAATTTATGATCTTAACTTTTCAGTTAGTCTACATAGATAATTTTATAAAATAGGTCTTTTGTTCAACCAGTAAATAGGATGTAAGGAAGTGAGACTCAGCAGTGGTAGTATCCAGACCCAAGATTAGAGGTACTTTTGCAATTTCAGACTCAGGTCTGAGGGAGGATTTGTGTCTGTTTTGTTTCTTGATAGCTTTTGTGTGGTGTCCAGTACCTAAGTGCTCAATAATAGTTCTTCACTAACTCAATTAAACAACAGTTTAAAGAAGTAGCATAGGAATTCATTTATTCAACACCTCATCATTAACACTACTTTGTGTCATACACTAAGCTAGATAGATGCAAAGGATACTTGCATGAAAACACAGGCTTAGCCTCAAGATGCTCACTGTCTATGTTATCACGTGTGCAGAAAAGCAACCAACCAATGGCAGCATTTGACAACGTTGGTTAATTATCTGTCCAATAGCAGAATGGCTATCTTATAGTGCACCATCTTTGTGTGTGTGTGTGTGGGGGTGGTGCTGGGGATTAGAACCCAATGCCTCATGCATACAAGGCAAGCACTCTATACCAACTGAGCTGTATCTACAGGCCCTGAATGCATCCTCTTATTTAAAATACCATGTAGAGAAAGCCCATCAGAGACGTGGTTGGTGGAGTCTTTCTTTACTGCTTCAATATTGGGACAGAATCATCTATAAGCTGATCAGAAAGAGTAAATACTGGTTGGATTCATGAATACATTTCAAGTCTAAGACAATAAAAATTCTAAGAAAATGAAAACACTAGACCATATTTGTCAATAATTTGCTCACTAGAACTTTTTCCTGGGTGAAAACCTCCCTTTGGTAAGAGGTTAAAAAAAAGACAAAACAGTGTATGATTTCTAAGCAATAAGACAAGTAGAGGTTAGCATAAGACATGGAGCTGAGGAGGAGGGCTCACAAAGGACACAAATCCAGAGAGATGTGTTAGTAAAATGTATATGAGGTATACACCAGTATTTCTTCCTAGAGGGAGCACTAACTTTGCAGATGAGCTCTAGGATAGACTCAGCAGGATGACTTGGGCAGGTAACTCACTCTCTGGGCATTTGTCAATTTTCAATAAAATAAAGATATAAATATCTAACTTGCAAGATTCTCAGAGATAAAAGATAGCTTGAATAAACTGCAAAGTACACTAATGCTTATATATTGGGTGCTAAATAAATAACTGTTGCTGTTATTAGTTTGTATTACATTTTCTTTGCCCCCTGGTGGCAGTCTCTTAACAAGGAGTACTCTGTAATTTCATTTAATCCACTTGGTGGATGTGGAACCCATAGAACAGTTATTACTAGGTGAACAGGCTTCATCCAGTCCAGATTTCCTGTTTGATTGTTACTTTCATAGGTTAGCCACAATTTCATAATGTATTATTGTGCTGGGTTTCTGTTTTTGCAACTAAAAGGCTCAGGAGTCACTCCAGTTAAACTGGGCTAACTGGGCTGCACAAAATAACCACACAAGAGACACAAATACCTTTTTCTTTGGGGTCGCTGTGACGGCTCCTCTGACCTTAAGGGTCCGCAGAAAGAGAGAGAGTGAGAGCATGGGCTGACCCCTTTTTGAGGGAAGCTATTCAAATGAAGCAAGGGGTCAGGTTTCAGGGGGCTGAGTATCTTCATAATGTCCACTTTCAGCAGGTTGACTGACACCTGGGTAGGCCACACCCAAGGGCACAGTAAGAAAAGGGGACACACACAAGGCACTTCCACGGAAGATTCTATCCTAAACAGGGCAAGGGGTTATATTACAAAAGAACAGGTGAGCGTAGCTTCACCCATGGGGCTGTAGCAAGACACACTCATGAACGAGACACCGCCCACATTTCTGTGACTGAGCACCTCAGCACCCAGCCAGGGAGTGTGACTCAGTCACGTGTAAGATTAGTCTCCCACATTATTGTATATGTGTTTTGGATTCTTTTTAAAGATTGTGAAGAAAATGAACAGCAAAACCACGGTTTTGTGTTCATGTTACCTTGATCAGTCAAGAAAACAGTCCCTATAAGTATATGTGGAAATAAGGGAGTTAATAGAAATTTGATCTAACACAGAGGAGATCTGGGAAACAAAAGGGAAAATGCAGGTCTGAGAGTAACTCATCTGCCTAAAGCACCGTGTGAGTGAACAAGTGGGCACTTTCAGGAAATTTGTGAAGTCCAGCCTGACCCATCACTTACAGTTCCCAGATGCATAGTGAATGAAATCTTTGGGGGATCTCAGGCCTCTGAATAGTTATGGGCTCTGTGGGTCTGCGGGAGGCCCCTGGTGCGTGGGTCAGTGAGGCAGGAGGAAAGCTGGTGTGGAGTAAACACTGGATGTCAGTCCTTGATGACTTTGGTTTTACCTCTACTTGACAAATTTCACAATTCTTTCCTGGGCCAACTTTCAGTCTGAACCATACAGGGAAGGGAATTCTGGGAAATGTAGTCCCCAGTTTTAATTAAACACATACTGCACAATCCAGTCCAGTTCTTGTCAATATGGCTTTCATACGCATATATTAACCACATTCCCTTACAAATAAGGGCCAAAACAAAGTTATTCTTTTACCAAAAATTGAAACAACTCCTCTCTAATGAAAACATGCATACTTTCTCTCCAAAATAGGACACACACAGTGACCCACCCATCTTGGGGGAGGGCTTATTCCTCTTTCAGCTAGTTAAATCCACCTTTGACTATCCTATAACTTTAATCCTGAGATAGAGTGAACCACTACTAGTAAATCTTGTTAGAGTAGGGAGTTGGGAAAGGAGGAAATTGCTAAATGCAGATGGTCCCTGATTACCACAGTTCTACTTACGACTTACCTACTTTACGATGGTGCAAAAGTGATCAACATTCAGGAGAAGCCATAGCATAAATTTTGATCTTTTCTCAGACTAGTGATATGTGGTATAATACTCTCTTGACATGCTGGGGAGCCTCAGCTCCCAGTCAACCATAAAATCATGGGGGGTAAGCAACCAATATTCTGCAGTGTACATTTTTGCTGAGTTAGGATGTTTGGTAGGTTAGATGTTGTTAAATGCATTTTTGATATTACGATATTTTCACTTTACAAAGGATTTTTTTGGGATGTGATCTCATCATACGTCAAGGAACTTCTGTACATGTACACAAGCACACACACAGAGAGATATACTTTAAAGCAAGGAAAAAATAAATGTGTCTATCTACTAGAGCTCTCATGCTTCATATGGGACTATCACTGGTCATAGGATCACAGATGGTATCTATAACTTTCCTTTTCTACTGTTTCATATCTTATTCCAAGAAAATGTCTCCATTAATTGTGGTTATTACTATGGTGGGTGACCCGGGTCCTCATTCCTGAAGAGTGTGGCCCATTAGCAGTCCTGCTTCTGTGAGGTTGTTTCGGCCTTCCATTAACTTTTACTACAAATATTGGAAGACTAGGTGACACTCCAGAGGATGTCCTGCATACTGGAAATACGACCATCTGCCTCTTTCCTGCTATTTCACTGGCACAAGGTGCCTAGCATAGCCAATAGTAATCTCAGGTTCCAGTACACTGTTGCCTTCTCTTATGGTATCATTTCTCATTTGGGAAGTAAGACCTGTGAACCAAAAAAGCCAAAAGTTGTTGTAGGGAACAGAAACAAAAGAATTAGTGGTAAGTTATCAGATTAATGAGAGAGATGCCATTGTTATACCTATCCTGTGTTTCCCCGAGTCCTGGGTATAGGAGCCACTCCATAGTTCCAACCAATTCTGAGCATATCTTACACCAGGAAGACATTATTCCAGCCATAAAAAAGAACTTTCACCATCTGGTGCCATAACTGAGTCTTCCAAAGGCCATTCCATAATTTTATTAGATCAGCTGTTTGCGGATGAGGGGAACATGATGATACCAGTGAGCTCCACAAGCATGAGGTCCAATATTACAATTTCCTTGTTAAGAACTAGTCTTTTTTGTTAGCAATAACATTGTATGGAAAACTGGGAAGGTGACCCAGCATCCTGTAAACCCACAGATGGTGGTTTTAGCTGAAACATTAAGGTGGGAAAGGCAAAATTGTAACATGCATGAGTTTTTTGGGGTTTTTTTCCCCCCTGCGAGAACAAAGAGGTACTACTTCATTGATGGAAGTGATTCAGGTGGCTGGCTGGTTTCCTTGGGGAACAGTGCCATTCCAGAAGCTTTGTGTTGATCTTTGCTGTTGGCCAAATTGGTCGAGCCAAATTGGCCTTCGTGAATGGATGCCCATGTTGCTGAGCTCAGGCATAAGCTCCATCTATGCTTTCATGGTCGTTCTTTTCATAGGCCAATTGAACAAATATGAGAATAAAAGAATGGGCTGCCTTGTGTATAAGATTATTAAGATATTCCTATTCAGGGGTTACTCTTTGGTAATCATTTATAGGAGACAAAATATCCTTACATTTTGTGCTCATTAGGGGATGTCTTTTCACATATCTCCTCTGTAGATCTGTCACTGATTTTCCAATCATGTTTTTTTCCAATGTACTGTCCATCCAAACTGTTATCCACGGCTCATGACTCATTCTAGATATGGATCTCTGTCTGTTTCTCCTTCCAGGCAAAATGAACAAGCAGGTATATAGTTTGAAGTTCTTCCAATTGAAAAGACTATCTTCACCAGTATCTTTCCAGGCCACACCTATGGTGCCACAGCTGTTCATGTCAGATTGTTCTAGAGTAGCATGTTGAATCACCTGTGAACAAAAATCAAATTATTTGCTTGCTTGGATTTTACTGCTCCTAGATCTCATCATACCCTTTGAACTCAGGAGACTATTTGCTTGGCAGCCAGTCTCATGGATGTCCCTACTGTACAGAAAGGAGCCACTACAGAGGCCTTCAAGGATGCTAGAACTTTAATCAACAAGGGAGTACTATTTTTGAAGAGTCTCAGGAGGAACATAATTAAGGGGTGAGTGAATAGTTAATATGAGTGAGTAGTTAATATATAATAAGTACACTCCAATGTTCCAGTTGCCAACACCTCTGCAGATGATTTCATCAATACTTGTGGAGGCATCTATAGAAAGCAGTTTTCTTTTATGTAGCTATTACTTCTGTGAGTCCTCAGCCAAGCACCTGCTGGTGGGAGTGGGATTACTCCTGGTCAGCAAGATCAGTAATGAAGAACATAAGCTCAGCTGGACATGGTGGCCCATACCTGTAATCCCAGCTGCTTGGGTAAGGTAGGAGAATCATGAGTTCAAAGCCAGCCTCAGCAAAAAGCAAGGTGCTAAGTAACTCAATGAGACTATGTTTCTAAATAAAATTTAAAAAAAGGGCTGGGGATGTGGCTCAGTGGTCAAGTGTTCCTGAGTTCAATCCCTGGTACCAAAAAAAAAAAAAAAAAAAAAAGGAACATAAGCTCATTATAGTGTAGAAGAACAAGTTAAGATAAAATCTGCTGGGCACCTCTGAGTCTGGCACCTCTTAATACTTTCTGAAAATAATGATCTTTGCTTCCCTTCTGCTTCATAAATCTTATAGATTTTTCTCTTTTGGTTAACTGTAACTTGGAACCATAGAGAGGAAGAAATTCTGGGAAATTTAGTTTCCAGCCTTAGCCAAAGTGACACAACACAATCAAACATATGACATGTTGTAAAATTCATATTTTTCAACTATTTAGTTTTATGAAACAGTATTTTCTGTTCACCCTGAATCAAAGATTAAACCTCCATTAAACATGGGAACCCAACAACAGTGGAAATCTAGTTAGAGTCTTTACTTACTGTTCCTATTGTTGTTTTTACACTCTTTTAAAAATTATTTCTTATAAAACAATTTTAAAACTACATGAAAATATAAGAAATACTATAGAGACATCCCATATACCCTTTATCTAGAGTCCCCCATCAATAACATCTTGTATAATTGTAGCACATTATTACAATCAGAAAATTGACATACCTCACAGATCATGCATGAATTTTATTCAGGACAATATACAAAATCAATGGGAATTTCTGGCATAGGAAAATATCATCTGGTTTACCTGATAAAAAGATGATTCTAGCTGTGTTGTGGAGAAAACAGACTGTAAGTTTCAAAGAGGGGAGCAAGGAAGCAAGTTTGGAGGTTACCGCAGAAGCTAATTGAGAGATGATAGTGGCTAAGATGGAGATTGCAGAGAGAATTGGAGAGGGCACATAGTGGTAAGATTGTAGAAACGTTTTTAAATGTAGAAATTACAGGTTTTGCTTATGGGTTGGATGTGAAGTATGAGAGAAGAAAGGCACCACACATGCCTCCAAAACTTTGATCTAAAAAACTGAGTTGGATGAAGCTCCTGTTTGCCAAAATAGTGAAAACTGTACAATTTTTAATTTTTACAATACTCATGCAGTCTGAAAAATTTCAAAGAATGATTATATTACAGGCCATCTTTCTGGTGACAGTGGGGTTCCATGAGAAGATTTGTTCTATAAAAGATTAATAAATAGAAAAATCTCTAAGAAAAACTCACATTCAGAAAGGCATAAACAAATGATACTGAAAATAATATAAAAGACAGAATACTGAATTCAGCAGAGAATAAATAAATCATGAAAATATTATAAATGATAATTTTTTTAAAAAAACTTACATTAATTGTGAACATTTCTAGAATTAATTTAGAAATTGGTAGAACTGAGAAACCTATCTGGGTGGTACCAAAATGAGAAAGGAAAAATAGCCCCAGAAACCTTCAGCAGAATTTTGCTCTTGTCTCAATGTCCAGAGTAGCATCTCATGACCTTGAAGACCTCTAAGGAAGGCTAAGAGCATGTTTCACTTGATCACATTATCACTTTGTAAGGAAATGACTGTTGACTGCATGACTAACAGTTTCTACCCCAACAGGCATCTTCCTTAATTTGATACTGCAGAATCCTACTCTTTAGAAACAAGACAATAAAAACTACTATTACTGTTTCTATTGAACTTTGCACTAGAGATGTTAACCAATGTAGTACAGTATAAATACAGGGACAATAGGAATAGCTATTGGAAAATGAATGTTGGTATTTTCAAATGCTATCATTAAAACCAAACCAAACCAAACCAAACCAAACCAAACCAAAAGAAAGCAGACGCATTGTAACTAATGAAAGAATTTAACAAGATGGCTGGTTAAAGGCTGAACACACATACACAAAATCAATAGAATTCCTAGGTATAAATAATAGTTAACTAGAAAAATATAATAGAATGAAAGGTAATATTCACAAAAACTGTTAAGATGCCTAGGATTAAAGTAAACAAAGTATGTACATTAAAAATTATGAAATATTTCTAAAGAACATAAAATAAAGCTTTAGTCAACATCTAGGACAGGGAAGACCGTAGTAAAGATGTCCATTTTTCTCACTGCACTTTGATGGGGATGCCAAATGGCAGTGGTGGGGAACATGTGGTAGAACCACCTGTTCACTTCATGGCCAGGAAGCAGAAAGAGAAAGAGGAAGAGGACAGGGGCTCACAGCCCCGTTGGAGGACACACTTCCACTCCAAAGCCCTACCTCCTGCAGGCTCCACCAGGTGCAACAGCCATTCAAAGGTACCAGAACTTGGGAAACTATGGGCCTTTGGGGGCCATTGGATAGCCAAACAATAGCAGCAGTGGGCCTCACTGATTTCAGTCCTGAAGATCAGTTTTTGCCCCATTGGGAGGTGAGGAGTCGCCCTGGTGTTTATTCTAGGTCTACTCCTTGTTGGGTGGCACTTAAAAAACACGAAATACTTTTCTCTAGTCTTTGTCTCCGATAGCAAATGAGAGCCTTCGGTATTAAAAATATTCCCAGGAACCCAGAAACGGAACAGCCAGAGGAGGTTCTTAATTCATGCATAAATGCTAATTGAGTTTTTAATTCAATAAACGACATGCATAAAACAATATTCTGGGCTATTGAGAAATGCAGAAATGACCTTGGAACATGAAAGCAGATGGCAGGAAATTAACATTGAATAAATGCCTACTGTGGGCCAGGCTCCAAACAGGAATTTGAGTACACAGTCAGGAAAATATCCTGGAATCCCTTTGTATCTGATGTCTTAAAAATATAAGCTTAGGGCTGGGGTTGTAGCTCAGTGATAAAGTGCTCACCTTGCAGGTGGGTGGCACTGGGTTCAATCCTCGTACCACATAAAAATAAAATAAAGATATTGTGTCCAGTTACAACTAAAAAATATTTTAAAAAAATATTAACTTAGGCTGTTTTCCCTCTGGAAAAAGCACACATTCTCCCTTAAATCTGCATCTGCTTTTCTAAATAAATCTATGTATCTCTAAAAAAAAATTATTCAATTTGCCAGTTAAAAACATGTTTTCTGTTAATATAAATTGAATACTTATGTTCCAAGTAAGAGTTTTATCCATAAACTAATTACCACAGCAGATAGCTCATTTGGGATTGTCTTCTGTTGCAATTTTTTTGTCTAAGAGAACAGACAACTTACCTGGGCAGGTTTGTGGAAGCATCTTATTTTGTGGATTATCATTCAATTTTCTTTTGTCTGTTTTTTTTTTTTTTTTTTTTTTTTTCCTGTTAGGAAAACATTTCCCACTCTTCTGGAGATTTTTCTCTTTTTTTCAGTTTTCTCATTTTCACAATTGCAAATATATATTGGGTGAAAGTGAAGCTAAAAGCAAGGATCTAAGGTTCTACTCTTGAGTTGGCTACTTTCTGTTTGATCTTGGATGATGTAGCTGAATTTTTAATGATTCAGTCTCCTCCTCTGACTGTTGAGATGATAATAACACTTGGCTCAGAGGATTGATGGATCGGAGAGAAGTAGATTAAATAATCACCAATAATGGACAGCTTTAAAGTTCTATAAATGATTATCTATGAATTTTTAAAAGATCAACAATTTAGATAATAAATCAACTCTTTGTTCTTAGAAAATGGCTCTACACCAAATAACCCTGTGTTTCTGATTCTCAAATAGAAGTGGCCACAGGCCTTGAGAAACACTGGCTCTCAGCTGTCTCCTAGGGCTGTGTATGTTCTTTTAGAGTTGCTTTGGCTTTTACATCTTGCTAAGAATGGGTGACTCCATGAGGAGTGATTTGTAAAAATTTCACTTGAGGGCACCGTCAACTTCTGCGGGACTTCAAATACCACAAATGTCCAGTTTCACAGGGAACCGGGGGACAGGGTGTAAATTGTACCATATTCACAATTTGTGATGTGTTAGCTTTCTTTATTAATTTTTGCCTGGGCAGATGATACCCTGACCTTTGCTGATTATTTTATGTTAGACATTTCATTAATTCTTTTTAATATCTTGAGAATATCCCAATTTTATAAACAGTCTGAGAAAGGTTGATTGAAAATTCTCCCAAGTTAATCCTAATCAGTGTGTGACATAAAGCTTAGATTTATGTCTAGCTCAGTTTAAATAAAAAATAATTTGCATTCATCCATGTCATCTCTTTTAATATATATGAACATATATTCATACATTATATATACATACACCTATTTATATATGAGTGTATGTCTATAGGCATGGATGTATAATATGTGTATTTGTGTGCTTGTAGTATAGAAATGAAATTTTACAATTTATTAGGCAAATATATTATGTATAATGTTTGCATATTTATAAATATAATTAGGGGCTTAACTGGGGCAGAATAGAAAGTATTCCTAGAAATAGATGTAAAGTATCCACTACATTGTAAAATTAAATTTAGGTCACATTTTAAAACAGGTCGAAATTAAATATCTTAGTGAAGAAGACACACAGACACACTATTTGCCTGCAGAGGAAATTGTTTCCTTGCTGTATAGTACAATAAATGTTCTAAAGCAGAACCAGCACACCCGGCTGCTGTATTGCATTGGCAAGCTATAACAAAATATCAAATTACTGTCTAGAAACAAAACACATTTTTGTTGTTATCAAACTAAAAGAAAGTACTCCAGCCCATTTAACGGGGTGAAGTCTTTTTTTTTTTTTTCTTTTCCTCATTTCTTGCAAAATTGAATTAGGTAAAGCCTATAATATTATTTGTGTTTGTAGAGGATCACTTCCCAAAGCAGATTAAGCCATTAATTTACATGGACTTTCTATTTCCTAGCATAAGTAAAAGCAGAGTCCATACACATTATTATTCCATTTATATGCAAACATATAAATGTTTCTCCAGGTAACTCAGTTGGGTGCCTGCCACACCATCTCCTTTTATAATGGTGTCCAGATTGAATGCTCTTTTTTCAAACTTTTCAATCTTGAGCAATCTTATTAACAGAGCAGCAAACAAGAAGGACACGGAAATAATCACCCGTTGAGATCTGTGTAAGTGAGCATCACTTCTTCATCATCACCATCAAGAACCACTTACCGGATGCCTACTGTGTCCGGAGCACTGGGATAGCAGGTATAAACAGTGTTTCCTGCTGTTTTTGAAAGGGCTTGATGGTGGGGGAGAAGGTATTCTCATCTGAAGGGGTGGGCTGGGACAGTGATGAAGCTGGACAGCACAGCAAGGCCCAACCTTGACCTAGATGGTCTGCATTTCATGGAATGGTGCCTGCACAGCACTTTGCTACATCCAGCACAGTCAGTATGTTCAGGCATTCTAAAGAGAGAAAATGGTCCAGGATGGTCATCTTTTGGTAGTTTAGCAAGAAGCTGGGTCAGCAAGTCTGAGTTTAAGGTAATAAGAACCAGACATTGAGGCCTGTCTTCCACCCTCTTCAGTTCCCTCCCTGGGAAGCCATTGTGGGCTTGTCGCTTAGGTGTGCCCAGCAGTACTGCTTTGCCCTTTCCCTCTGTGGTGTTGTTGTGCATGTGCCTTCCTTCCTTGGAGATTTTTCCGTGTTGCATGCAATGAAGCAATGCCCAGCCTCAGCACAATCACTTCTGTGGGACAGAAGAGATTTTGAGGGATTATGTATGTTTTCCTACTTTGTTTTGAACTTTTTCAAAAATCCATCTCTTTTGATGGTTTGTATAATAGCAACATCATTACACAACATATTTATAAAATGCCATGTCTAAACAAGTAGGGCAAAAACTATTAAATCAGTTAAAATTAGAACCACAGGAAAAAACTAATTTTTTTTTTTCTTTGAAGTATAGCCCTTCACTGGAACTGGGAACCAAAAAAATCCAACTACTTCATCACTTGTGGCTATGTCTGCATAAATATTCCAGTAGATCGACTCTGTCCATGCTTGCTATGAAGGGACACATATAAGAACTCAGATCACGAAACAAACTTTGATTCAGGCACATCAAAGTGGAAATTTTTTGAGAATATATCAATGGAAATGTTAATGTTAGATAACAATATGTTATAAATTTTAACACTGACCTTTAACATTCCAAGAGCAGGAATTGCCTGAGGCTCCCTACTGTCATTGCCTCAAGTTCTAGTTGAACAAGCTTTCATTTGGTCCTCCAGAGGCACTACTCGATGAAATCACTTTGAGAAATGTCAGAACTGGATAAAACATTTTCGTGCACATTGTTCACGACAGGCAAACCTGGTGGGTTTATGTTAAAAATATAAAATCTCATCACGGGGCTGGGGTTGTAGCTCAGAGGTAGAGTGCTTGCCTAACATATGGAAGGCACTGGATTCAAACCTCAGCACCACATAAAAATAAAATGAAGCTATTGTGTCCATCAACAACTAAAAAGATATTAAAAATAATAAACCTTATTATGGACTTGTTTGAAAAACTTTGCTGTCTTCTTTACAAACATAGATGAGCCAATTAAGATTCGACACTTGGCTGAGAATCCACACCTGAAAGGTCAGAAAGGATTGAAGCTACTGATGATCACTGTTGCTTTTTAATGGAAACATTGCTTTCCAAAATCTAGAGACCAAAAAGGAAAGTTATAACCTTCTCTTTCCATAGATAGATGAATAGTTCTATGAAAATTGCAAGCAGAGAGTCCTACAAAGGTGAATATACAAAACAAAAACAACAACAAAAAAAACCCTCAATGTGTAATCTCTTTGGCAGTGACAACCAGTTTAGCTCACGGTGATTGATTGATATTTTTTGCATATTAAAATGTTCTTATTTTGAAAAATCAAATAATGCAAATAGTACAATAAAATAGTCTCTCTTTCTTTTTTTAATATTTACTTTTTCGTTATAGTTAGACACAATACCTTTATTTTATTTATTTATATGTGGTGCTGAGGATCGAACCCGGGGCCTCACATATGCCAGGCAAGCACTCTACCACTGAGCCACAACCCCAGCCCCCCTCTTACTTTCTTTTTTAGTCTGTTTTATTAGTTTCTTTTGTATACTTAGATAGCTTCTTTGCCAGGCATGGTGGCGCATGACTATAATCCCAGTGGCTCAGGAGGCTGACAGGAGGATCTTGAGTTTAAAAGCCAACCTCAGCAATGGCAAGGTGCTAAGTAATTCAGTGAGACCTTGTCTTTAAATAAAATACAAAATAGGGCTGGGAATGTTGCTCAGTGGCCGAGGGTTCCTGAGTTGAGTCTCCAGTACCCTCCCACCCCCCCGAAAAAGATAGCTTCTTTGTGTAAATATAGAATTGTTTATGTAAACATAGAATGCTAGGTTAACTTAATATTTTTCTTAGCCTTGTTCCCCTTTTCAACAAAGCATCTTTGTTTTTTCACTTATATATTACATATAATAATATATAATTCATATATATATGTACATACATACATATATATTTGATCTGTTCGTATCAAACTTCAGCACGATATTCCAGCCTGTGGATGTCATAATTAATTTAAATTGACTTCCATTGAAGACCATTTTTGACTACAAATTCTATGCTATTAAAAAGAGTGCTGCAATATGTAACTTTGAATATAGTATCATTTTGCTTATATAAAATTTTATCTGTAGGATGAATTCCATAAAACTGAATCCAGATAATTTATTTATTTATTTATTTATTTTAAAATTTATTTATATTTTAGTTCTCGGCGGACACAACATCTTCATTGGTATGTGGTGCTGAGGATCGAACCCGGGCCGCACGCATGCCAGGCGAGCGTGCTACCGCTTGAGCCACATCTCCAGCCCCCAGATAATTTATAATTTTGACAGATATTGCCAAATTATTCTCAATAGGTTAAGGGAATTTTTGATATCATCAGCAATTAATGAACCTTATTTATGTTTGGTCTTTTAATAGATTTATAACATAAAAAGATGTTTGGATTTGGATTTTTGGGTAAAAACTTTAATATATTTAAAAACTTTAGTATATTTATCATAATTTTTATCATCTAAAAATTATGAAGTATCCTTTTTGACTCTGTTTTTTTTTTGGGGGGGGGTGCAAGTACCAAGGATTGAACACTCAGGGACACTTGACCATTGAGCCACATCCTCAGCCCTAAATTGTATTTTATTTAGAGACAGAGTTTCACTGAGTTGCTTAGCACCTCGCTTTTGCTGAGGCTGGCTTTGAACGGGGGATCCTCCTGTTTTAGTCTCCTGAGCCACTAGGATTACAGGTGTGAGCCACTGCGCCTGGCTTGATTCATTTTGACTTTTGATTCTTTAGGCTGAATTATTCCATCTCAGCTGATTTATATGATAGTAACGTCACAATCCCTGTCTTTCTTTTTTTTGCATGTTTACTGTGTTTTTATTTTCAAGCTTTCTAAATCTCCAGTGTTAATGATATCTATGTATACAACATAAACTAGGTTTATAGTTGTAGTTCAATCTGAACATTATTTTCTCCTTTTAGGGGAGTTGAAGTTTCATGTTTGTTAAAACAGTAGATATACTTGACCTAATTATAAGAGATAATTGTGGCTAATTTTATTTATTTCATATATTTTTTAATTATACATAGACACAATATCTCTATTTTGTTTACTCATTTTTATGTGGTGCTGAGGATCGAACCCAGTGTGAGGTTCGAGGCAAGCCCTAGCCCTTCCTGTGGCTAATTTTAATCACATCTCTTTTGACTTGAAAATAACTGCTTGAATGAATTAGCTACAGTCAGGTTTTGAAGCAGAGCAGAGTTTTTGGCCTCTGTGGAGAAAAAGTGTGATGATCAAGACCTGGTTTTTACATCCCCCTACCTGGAAGGAGTTAGTAGGAGGAATTGGTTCTTATTACATTATGCTATTACAAACATTAACACCATACTTAACTTGAAAGCAGGAGGGAGAGGACAGTCCTATCTTTGACCTTGAAGGAGGAGAGCAAGAATATTGTGCATAGCTTAATGATTATCAAATGAAGCTGTTGGATGTTTGGATTTGTGATTTTCAAGTTCACTACAAATGTTATTTAGAAAATCTTGATTTCAGGATTAGTTGATGCCAGAGAAATTAGATCCAAATACTTTCTGACATTTCACTCTGTCAACAAATTACTTGCTTTGTATTTGTGCAACTCTGAATAAAGTGTATTTTGGATACAGAGAAATTTTGAAAATATAAGGTGCCTGGTTAGTGGGGAAAATGATAATTATAACAATGTTAATGATGATGATAATAACAATGGAGAAGAAATAACAGGAAAAAGATTGCCTGAGAAATGTAATTATAGTATGGCAAATTACACAACTTCATTTAGAGACCAATGACAATTATTTTATGGCATTAGGAGATATCGTTTTGGAATAGCATTTTGGATCATCATTACCCAGTGTGCTTTCACTTTTGGTTTATGGAGCAATTTGTGTCTTTGGGCTGACATTTTTGCAATATGTAATTTATCTTTCCAAGTAACTTTTTTCTTTGTTTATTATTGTTGAGTACTTTGCTGGAATTGACTTAATATTATTTTAAATGTAAGAGTCATACAATTTTACATCTTTAGCCTTAAAATTGTAGCAACCTGCAATAATAGTTTGTGTGGTACCTTAGTCGTGTTCAAGTTATATTTATTGAATGAGTTTTGGAAAAACAGCTTCATGATTAAAGAGAATTACAGTCCAAGTCTCCTGTCACTTCCAGCATAACATATAAGGCACAAAGAGAACTGAAATTTCAAAGAAAACAGAAATTTGTTCATTGTTTTCATGGAAATTATTCATAATAAAATATTTGTTTAAAATACTTTCTGACTTAAGTAAGGATACAAGCAAATATTTCCTGTGGTGAATCTTGAAAAGATAAAGTATTACTACATTTATTATTTAATATGTCAGACCTATTAATAACTTAATGAAGTAGGGATTATTATGATGTTCATAACCATTCTCTGATGAGAAAACTTGCCTGACTGTTCTGCTAACAGAACCATGGGAGTATGATTTGCATATAGGAAGTTTTAACTCCAGAGTTCAGAATGCTTACAGACACCCTTGCTGACATGTGTAAGAAAGCGTCCATCATTACCTTCAAACTGCAGCTTATTCTGAGATAAAAATTACAAAGACATGAAAAAGACATCTATGGAGAATAAAGATCTTAGTTTTGGCTGGGGTCATAGCTCAGGGGTATATCCGAGCACTCACTTAGCATGTATGAGGCTCTGAGGTTGATCCTCAGCACCACATAAAAATAAATAAAATAAAGGTGTTGTGTCCAACTACAACTGAAAAAAAAAAGATCTTAGTCTCTGTAGAATTAAATTTATAATCTTAGTCTCTACTTTGTGGAATTAAATTTATAATTTTTTATATGTTTATTATATAGGCTATTATATATCTATCACATATAGCATATTATATATTTATTACCATTATTAATTAATCATTAGGAGCTGGGATTGTGGCTCAACGGTAGAGCACTCGCCTAGCACCGGCAGGACCCGGGTTCGATCTTCAGCACCACATAAAAAT